>NC_142939.1:1587946-1635446 GCF_046866305.1 Octopus bimaculoides | reverse complement strand
AGTAAGTAGCCCTAAAGTAGTTTCAAACTTCGTCGACCGTCGATTTAGGTGGGTAAGCAGAAAAAATGCTTGAAGCATATCATCAACGTGGTCTTTTAAGAACAAACTCAAGAAACATCCCCATGGATGGATACAGAAGCCATAGAAAACCAGCGATGTGACTGGGTGAACAACGTGAGGTATGACTTGGAAAGAAATGACCAGGAGAAGAGTAATATGAGGGATATTTTTGATGATCTATACATCGACAGAGGCCAACTGTCTAAGCAAAAGAGTGAGAAATTTGAATATCAGCTTTCCTTGTTTAAGTTGCTGACTTCTCATATATCACAACACTTTTACAAAATGTTCGGGGCAAATCTGTGTTGCTTATCATTCAGTTGAAACAGCTTCATTGAATCTTCAACATTATGCAGGACTCGGATATGATACCTGTCAAACTCTACAATGGGTGATATATGCTGCTAGAACATGCTGCAACGGTACACAGCATCCTGACCGATGACAATCTGCAATAAGTGTTGCACCTGCTATTATTTGCAGCGGGTTGATGTAGAGTAACACCACTGCACGTAAACTCACATACAAGCATACGTGCATTCATTCGCTCACACATACACACATAGATACGTACCAACGTACACATATACATTTATACATCCATATATCTATACATAGGAACATGCTTTCATTCATTTATACGTACATAAATACAGGCATATATTCATACATATATACATGCTTACATACATACGTAGCTACATGCATACATACATACATTCATACATATATAAAACATACACATCATTATGTGTTTGCATGTGTGTCCGTTTGCTTTCTCAAATGCGACCAACAATTTCTTACCGCAGAAGTAAAGCATGATTTATTGCAATGCTGATCTTAGGCTCTGATACTATTGAGAATAATCTCATCTATAGAAGAAACACTAGTACGTCAGATGATGAAATCTGTCTGAAACAGTCCATAAATAATCTATACTAACAGCCATTAAAGCTTCTGCTTTCTTTTCCTGTTTAATGCAGTTTAAAATTTGTTAACGTGGTCAGCTGCAATACATGATGGTGTTGGCTTGAGGTTGGAGGAAATGATAAAAAGACCAACTGAATATTACATTAGAGAAGACTCGCATCGAACATTAACCAGTCAAAGGCATTGCCGCTGGTCGTACAAGTTGCCGATTCATCGTTACACAATTTAAAATATTTGGAAGAAAAAATCCAGCATCAGAATCATAATTTAAGCGATAAATGAGGCATTAAACCAGAGCTATACTTTTCCACGAAACATATACCTGTTTCCTCGGCAACCAAATCTATACATCATGTATTAGGATTTATAGCCAGCAGCAGCAGCAGCAGTCCTATGGTGGTAAAGAAGATAGTCAGTCTCTGATTCAGTGGACAGCAATCATCAACTGAATGTAAGTACTTGCATATGGGCGAGTATGTGTCTTCCTTAGTGTGAATATGGTTGCGTGTTTGTGTGATGCATATCTGGTTAAATGGAGGTAGAATTGAAAAGACTGTTAAACCAGAATAATATCTGTGAGGTCGCTGTTGCTTGAGTGGAAAACGTGACTAAGTACCAATATTAGATTTGTAAGAATGTTGTAATTAATTTCACCCGACACTGCATGCAGGATTCCGAGAGCCTACAGAGCTGGGCTCTTCATATCATATCATATATATATATATATATATATATATATATATATATATATATATATATACACACACAATCACACACACATTTATATATACATGTATCTATAAATATATGCACATATGTGTACATGTACATGTGTATATATATATATATATGCATATATATATGTATATATATATATATATATATATATATATATATATATATATATATATATATATATATATATATATATATATATATACATGCATACATGTGTTATATATATATATATATATATATATAAACGTATTGTATATGTGTGTATGTTCCAAAGTTATATTAACTGCAGGCATGCACAGATACAAGCGAACAAACAGATACACGCATCAGACACGCACAGATACACATACACACACACATATATTCTAGAAGTTGACCTCAACAATATTTTCCTATTTTTTCCCATTATATTTGCAGTATTCATGTTAAACAGGAATGCCCTAGAGAATGCTCTCCTCCTCATCTTTGAAAATATTTCGTGACTAATTCCCGTAATAAATTATTTTCCAGGGATTACATAACACTGATATAGTCTTTTAATGCCTGAAGTAACTACCACTGTATGATTTTATATCTAGTCATCAACGAACTGTCATAAGTATTTTAATCGATTATCTGCTACTAGTTTGTGCACGTAGTTTGCATATTTTTACATGTTGAACTAGCGAATCCACTTTATTGAATTGCGTGGAATGTACATATTATGTTTCTCAACACCAAAGAACATGCTTGAACACACACATTCACACGAACACTCACGCACACATAGATATATGAACATACTGTACTTGTATAAACATATATACGAATGTACGTATATTTATATATATACATATACAATACGTGTACATATATATATATATTTATATATATATACATAATACTATATGCCTGTATATATATATATATATATATATATATATATATATATATATATATATATATATATATATATATATATATATATATATATATATTGATATACATATACATATATATGTGTGTTTGTCTTTTCATATAAATGTATGTATGTTTCTTTGTATGTATAAGGAATACAGAAAAGATATGGTTATTAATATTTTTACATAATGTTCATGCGTTTCATACTACAGGCAAACATTGATTATATGAAGTTATCTGTAAATAGTTTTTTCTATATTGTGCATGGACCTTTTTTCCTAGATGCATTAGCGCCAAAATATTTTCAGTAGAGACATTATTATGTTATCCCCCACCATCACACCTCACCGTAATTGCCGATTTCTGTCTATAGTAGCCGCTAATTTGCAAGATAATATGTTGGGATATCCCCCTGAAGAGGGCCTGGTGGACAGCTTTTTGCCTATGTAACATATACCTCTCGTAAGGTAATACGGCGTATAACTTGCTGTCCTACGAGGCCTTCTACAACTCGGAGTAGACTCAGCCTTGCTACACGGGCCTGTTTTAACAAAGCTCTTCGTGAATACTTTTCCCCTTTGGAGTCAGTTAGGGCTGGACTCTCAGACCCAGACTGATTGACTGTTAGTTTGAAATATGGGGTATCAACAGAATGTCCTGTAGCCATCTACATCGTTCGGAATACTGTAGTATATAAACGTGTAATGAAAACCAGTAATAGTTGCAGGTTTTACATACGGACAACATTAAATCTATCAAAGCGTAGCGGCACCGTGTACAGGCCCGACGGGTTAAATACTTGTAAGTAGTCTTCGAAACTGTAGTAAGTCAAGGAAGTACTATTTGGTTGTCGTGTATTAGCAAAGTAGTGTAACTGCAACTTCAGCCAATCAAAACTTGCTGCGCAGTAATATAAAAAAACAGCTTTGCTCGTTGGTATTTCGCGTTTTTTTTTTCTTTCATATTCATTTAGATTAATAAGGTTGGAAATATTTCGATGGCAGTTAGCAGAAGACATCGTCGCAAGCAACAGCCATTCTCAGTCAGTCATTGGAAGGACGCTGACGTCTAACAGTATTTCTTTATCATGAACATCTGTGTTATTTCACCGACTTAACGCAGTAATCTCCGGGATTACATTACGCTCGCCTGTCGAATCTTATCATTCCCTATTGACAGAATTTGCCTGTTTAAATTTCTTACTACTTTTATCGTGGTATGCTTCTACCCATTTGTGTAATAGTAAGTCCAATGGCCTTCTTTGACTCCTACATACGACAATTCTCTACTCTCCTTGCAACCCAAATAAATTATGATGTTTGTTATAATATAGCCTTCTGAAGTATTTTCTCAATGCCTTACGGATGCAACTCATTTATTGACTTACCACATTCTGCATTTATTTGGCACCCTCTGTCCGGCATTCGCTAGCCACTAAACCTTTTCTATGTTCTATCCTTGCTTATTTTTGTGTTCCTTTTTGTCGAGAATGAAAAGTCAACCTAGAACAATGAGGACGCAGAATATAAGGTTCACAGACACAAGCATATCAAGCATATACCTTAATAATCAGCTGCTTAAAAGATATTATTGTTTCAATATGTGAGCACCACCCTACAGTCCGATGGTATCAACAGCATTAAAAACATAAACGCTACTAGGGATTCAATAGACGAGAAGCAGGAATAGAACTTTTTCGTGATGTCTAAATTACGTCTGTAACAGCTTATTGTTACAAATGCAAACATCAGATATTAAACATACATCGGTTTCTGCCTAAGGCTAGGAAACATAGAAATTAAAAATAACACCTATAAAATGTGGTTAAATCTCCAAAAACGATACCTCATATGTTACACAACTTGAGTCGCACCAGAGAACCAAACATATTGAATACAATCTACTGAACCTAGTCGAAAGCGCATGTTACCAATACATTACAGAAAATAATAACAAAGATCAGAGGGCTTAAAATATGTACGTTAAGTACAGAACGTAGACTAGTAATCATCGCTAATCCACAATGTATTTTTCGAACAGGCAAACATACTCTAAATGAACCAAACATATATTAGCGGGGAAATATACCACTTCAACTATTAGGCTTCAATCATCCTCACACCACTCAAGATGACAATAAAACAGCACAAATCAATATCTATTGAATACAAAGCTGAATTATAGAAAATAAATTTAAATGTATATTTCATCTAAAAGTATGAAAATAACATAGAATAATATCGAATAATTTAAAACTGACTAAAGCATCCAAATTGTAACGGTAATGGTAGAATACTAAAAACATGTGAACATTATTGAAAAGATCTAATTTTAAACGAAATGAATAACATATCACAGTCATCAGTTATTAAATGGCTTTGGTTTGGGAATGAGGCAATGTAAACATGTCACTTTTTAATAATTAATAATTACGTTAATTATAGAAAGCATTTAAACCTAAATATATCTACATATATATATTCTACTATTAACTAAAACAAACAAATCGCTTGAAAATATTCCCTTCATAAAAGGACGTATGTTTGTGTGTATGTAAGCATTTACACATGCATGTATTTATGTATCTACGTACGCATATTTGCTGCAAAAGAGAGTGATTCATATTTTGATTACCGCGTATATGATGAAGGGGAAAGCTTGCAAGTTATTTAAAAATAAAAAAAAAACGTTAATAGATTTAACGTCAACGGAACTTTAGGGAGGAGGAAGAAAGAAATTAACAGAAAATTAAGAGTGGAGAAATATAGTGGGATAGATGAATGGGAATAAAGCTTAAAGTTGTAGAAATAGATAAATGTAGTTACGGCAACATCCTCGTCGTTCCGTCAGAAAACTAGCTGCTTCAGAAAAAAATCAGCCGAAAATTGATGTATCGAATACTGAAGAAAAATTTCGAGACCCACCACTACAAAATGCTCTGCCGTCATGAGCTCAAGCCAGTTTTTAAGGCTTTGAGACTGCAAAGAAATCATCTTATCCTGCATTAGATTGCTGAATGCACGCTGCTCAAACTGGTGTTCAGTGATGGAAAGCAATTTGACATCGAACAAACAGTAAACTACGAGAATGATCGACTTTGAAATGTATTTGTCTGTGTCAAGGGTAGATTCATAAATCGTCGTCAAAATTATTCACAGTCAGTTATAGTTTGGGCAGCTGTGACAGCCACTGGAATGTCTCCCCCATTTTTGGTGACCTCAGTTTTTAAAAGTAACAGCCAGCGATATAGTAGCGACATTCGGGAAGATGAACTGCTCCCAGGAGCAAATGAGCATTTTCAAGGAGCACCTTGGAGCTTCCAACACATCTCGGCACCATGCCACAGTTTCAAACAGACACAACACTAGATTCAGAAAAACATTACATTGTTCGTAGGCAAGGATGTATGGCCCTCAAGAAGACCTGATCTCAAACCGTTCGATTTCTCTGTTTGTTCCATTTTAAAGACGAATTTCTCGAGCACTCCGCAATTTTCACTCGACGCACTGAAGGCATAACTACGCTAGGAGTGGACTTCGATTCCCCAAGAAAAGCTATGGAGCATTCGCACCTAGACTTAAAGCTGTGATTCGAAACAGAGAATACATGTGGTCGAGTCATAATTGTGTTTAGTTTACCATTGCATTGCAAATGATGGATCCGAATATAACGATATTTTGCTTTCACAAAATTGAAAGAAGTTGATTGCATTAATTTTGGGACGCGCTGTATCAATACATACATGCATGCATACACTTTATATATATATATATATGTGTGTGTGTGTGTGTGTGTGTGTGTGTGTGTGTATGTGTGTGTGTGTGTGTGTGTGTGTGTGTGCGTGCGTATTCAAACGCACCACATTTATGAAAAACAACGAAAATGTATTAGAAACGCAGGCAAAATACATGTAAGATAGAAAAAGCACTAAATGACTATTTTTCACTTAAATGCTGAAAGTGTGTGTATTGGTGGGAGTGATATGTGAGGCAATATGTGTGTATATGTGCAACAACTCTACTGTACATTCATAAATACATGCACAAACGCACAACGCATATACACACAGCAATAAATACTTACTCAACCATGTCTTTATGATGGTCTTTTTGCACAACAAATAAAAATTAGTTTTGAATTATTCAATCAAAATTTCCAATCATTTATTCCAATTATTGCTTGCAATTTATGATTTAAATGTGTTGCTAAATGCGATTAACGGAATATTCTCTTTTAAGCATTGTTTTCATGGATCAGTTAAATGAATGAAATTTCAACCTTATTAATCTAAATGTATATGAAATATATATACACAATATACATATGTATATACCTATATATGTATATAGTTATACATATATAAACTATATACATGTATATACAATAACACACGTGTGTGTCCCCCACATACACAAACGAACACATATCTGATATTTGGCTTTGTGTCACAATTACGAATATAACGTAAATTTCCACACATGAGGGCACAATTTATGCGATATTGATTTCTTGATGTCTTTTCTTCTTTTTTGTTTCTGTTCTGGCGTGATTTTCCCGCTAATTCTTAGAAATATTCCAGAGTGATATAAGTTTTGATAATGCATTTGTATCGCTAAATTTCAAGAGATTCATTCCTGCTTCTATGCTAGAACGGTAGATCTTCAGATTTGTTATACGCAGTTAGGTGATCTTAGAAGTTTGCGGAACAGTAGTTTTTGTTACAGCACAATATTATGGAAATTTTAAAATAAACAATGGGAAATAACAGTATTTCGACTGCATTTCTAAATATTATTGGGAGAAGAGCTTTTTACGGAAAACTATATTCTTTCATTCAGAAAAGTATATGACGCAAAATAACACTTCATTTTAATTCAACGTCTAGTTTACTTCGTATGTACACCCATACACTGATACATAGATGCACACATACATTCATACATACGTACACTCACCCCCACACACACATATATATATATATATATATATATATATATATATATATATATATAATTATTTGTATGTATATATATATATATATATATATATATATATATATATATATAATTATTTGTATGTATATATATATATATATATATATATATATATATATATATAATTATTTGTATGTATATATATATATATATGTGTGTATGTATGCATATATGCATGTATGTATAAATATATGTATTTGGATAAGGATTCTCCCATTACACAATTATATTTTGTAATTACTCCAATGAAATATAATTAACGGCAGCAATGATAATTATATACTTTAATTATATATAAGCTAGATTTTAAATTATCAAATGTACTCCTTGAAAATGTTTGGGTTAATACCACAGCGATATTTGTGTTATTTTTCAGATTTTCATTAGTTTAATGAAGCTTAGTGGATCAACCAATCATAACGACGCTCTTGGATTAAAGGTTTAACGTATTAAAATAAGATTAGATGGAGTGTATTGGCTCATTTACAATTCAGAAGAGGATAAGGAGGCCATATTGATTACTGACAAAACAAAAGCTAATGTTCATAAAAGGAGAGAGTATTTTATGGATTAACGCCACCTGGGCAAAGCGATAGACGTAATGAGGGAATAAAAAATAATGCTTTTAGGAATGAATACAGCCAAGCATATTTGATCACATACATACACACATGCACGCACACACAGGCACAAACCCACACACAAATACACGAACATTTATAATATATATATATATGTAAACACACACACGCACACATACATATACATATATATATATATATATATATATATATATATATATATATATATATATATATATATATATATATAATATATATATATATATATATATATATATATATATATATATATATATACATTTATATATATACACACACATAACCCCCGCCACATATATATGTATATTATATATATATATATATAAATATATATATATATATATATATATATATATATATATATATATATATATATATATATATATATATATATATATATATATATATATATATATATATATGCATATATATAAAGAGATAAATAGGTAGATAGATAAAAATAGAGATGCAAGGTCTGATCAATAAGTTTCTGGACTGTTGCCATAGTAACAAAGCTAAAGCACGCACAGTAAAGCCGCCCGGCAGAGATTTTCTTTACAAGCCTGCGCAAAGTTACAGGAAGTGTATGGATAGGAGTGCATGAGCTGTACACATGTGTAGGAGTTGTTCAGCCCTTTCCAAAAAGGCCGAAAAAATGCTGATATTGACGAATTCTCTGGGAGACCTGCAATGAGCAGAAATGAGGAAAACCTTGCAAATGTGCGTGCGGTTGTATAGGGATGTCGTCGAATCCCATCTGTGAGTTATCAGAGGTTGTTGAGATTAGTTACGGTTCAGTTCAGTCCATTATCACAGAAGATTTGGGTATGAAATGCGTGTCTACCAAGTTTGCGCCAAAACTGCTTTCAGCTGACCAAAAAGACACTCAGTGTCGTGAATAGTAAAAATCTTTTGAAAACTTTCCGAAGGCATCTGAGCAGGTATCGCCTAGTTTTGACAAAACTTGATGCTAGTTCTCTGCTCAACTTCCTCTGCCATGGTCAATGAGACGATCACACGTTACACACCTTCCTTCCAAGCACTGCTGTAAACAGTGGAAGTGAGCTAGAACGTTAAAACTCAGTGGGCAGAGTACAAAAGAACCTCCTCAGGTAACATAAGATGCTCAATGAGTTCACAGATTAACGTTTCGATTCCGCTTCAAGCTATATGGTGGTGGTGAGAGATTCTAGCAGCTCAGATCCATTTGCTACACTGCGGATTTGGTTAGGAAGAAAATATAATAAAAATACAAAGCAACTAACATGAATCGGGGTGGCGGGTGTTTATATTTGTGGCGAAGAAGTCATTGCCAAGACATAAAACATAAGGACATTAGATTGAACGGCTCCAGGGTATGCACTTTTACAGCCACCTCATATACAGACTTACAAACCTATAGGTAAAGCATCATATGGCATCTGGGGAGGATCTTTTACACTGTGCATTACATTGATTCCCTCCTTCTAGGGAGCAGTGCAGTATGAAGCTGAAACGATTGTTGTGTTAATAAATGCTTCTAGTTATACTCCGTCTTCAGTATTAATCTTTTTATTCTTTCAATATATATATATGCAATTGTGTGATATATGGGCCATTGTGTTTGTTCATCGAGTAGCGTATGTTTTATATATGCGGTGTGGTGTTTTTATTTCTTGCAATATTTGGTGATCAGTCTAATTTATTTGTTTATTCCTTGTTTGTGGTGTGCGTTCTTTTTTACAGTTTTATATTTATGTAGTTGGTTTTGTTATTATATGTATTTCTGTCATTTTCTTTTTTATGTACCAACGCGTTTTGACGTTCGAAATTTCGCAATGTCAGACCCTGTCAGCACATCTTTAGCCACTGCATGCTCGGCTTCCCAATCAGTAGTAGTTGACAATAAACGGAACGATTGGTCAGTGAGACGCGTCATTTCCACACAGAGCAGAAGTTCAAGCGTTGCAGTTCGATGAGGCATTAACTTTCAGCAAGATACGGCGGCCTAACGGTAAAATATGGTATGGACATTTTCATCCCCATCTCTAAGACTGGAAGGAGTGGCTTTCTCACAAACATTTTGTCGTCGATGATTTTGGAGACGCTTTTCGTAACCCGATCACGTACAGCTCCACGTGGAGATTTAAATCAAACCAGAGAATTTAGAGTTGACCAAGTTCGCACGTCCAGCAACTCTCAACGCTGTTGGATGGCATGAACGGGCATCTCATGGTACCTATTCGTTTTCCTGCACCTTGCGTGCCAAAACCCAACAAATCTCTGTCTCTCATTGGAGAACCCGGCGTCGCTATCTTTGCAGTAGTTCTGAAATACGAGCAAGAGCGAGACGAATAGACCTAGGACCTCTCTGCAGCAAGCAACAGCTGGCTATTGTACTCCGTTTCAATATGACCTGAACTCCGCTTAACTCCTTATCCTCCGGTAATTAATATTATCTTTATTCAAATTGTCGAATCCGTAACAATGACTGGCAAATCCTTTTTATGAATTTCTCACTTAAAGATTTCGCTCTTTGCATTAAATAGTAAAGTAGTACAAATAATTCGTAAATACCCGTGTATATTCTTCAGCGGAAATGCTATTTCCGCATCGGAAATGATATTTATAATGAGATTTATGTTTAAGGTGACTAAAACCTAATACAATTTAATGCAAGTCACTCTTCTTTAAATTCTTTCACAATCGCAAATCCTTCCTCACCTTTCTCCCAATGGACGACGATACAAGTACTTCACTTCTGTTTTCATTCTTCTATCGCCTCATAAATTTTCATACGAGATTTTCCTATTTCTTCTGCAGTTACATATAATGTGATAAGTATTAGGAAATACTATTATAACCGGTAAGTGATAAAACGAAACATATACTAGCGATATAAATAGAAAGAGAAAATCAGTTATCTCTTTGAAAGATACCAAGAACTACATAATTCTATGCAAAGCCTCATCAAGACACGGTCATCCATGTTTAATACTTGTCTTGACTAAACTAAGGAGCCAGGAATAAAAAGAAATATTGTGCTCATACAACAGTGTAAGAACCAAATGAAACACTGGGCGTTGCTTTTGCGATGCATTTCCACCAGAAACACCTTTCCAGCTGATGCCATTAAAAGCAAGAAACGATGCAAGGATATATACAAAAAAAAAACATCTTGAGAAAAGCAGAATATACAACATAGATTTATATAGATGGCATTCTTCTTCGTGAAAGATCAGTTGATCCATTTTGCTCTTCCTACTTTTCTTTGTCTTTAGAAACTATTTTGGATTCAACTTCATCCCGATATTACATGTTTGTTTATTGTTGGGCGAATCACAGTCCATTGACATTTATAAATGAAAAGAAGAAGCACGATATTGTAGTTTTGATTTTGTCTTATTTTTGTTAGTGTTTGTAAATATGGCTATACTTCTTACTGGTGTAGTTTGCATTTTAATGTCGTCATTTATTTTCCCGGAAAACAGAAAATACTCCTGCCATAACTTATGCCACTGAAATACCTCAAAGTTTCCCACTGACAGACTCTGATATTATGAAAATCTGAATCTGAAATTTATAAATGATATATCCAACACCACTTTTTAGCCGGAGAATCTCTATTCAAATTGAAAGCAATTTCCGTAAGAATGAGATCGAAATTCTACTAATACCTTCTTACTCATATGTACATGTATAGAACGTTGAGTTCTTTTTTATATATATATATAATTAATACTAATATCCAGTGTCTTTTTGTCTGAAGGCGGTAGATCAGTATCTGGTGGAAACTAGTTATCATTTACAGCCAAATGTGTTGTTGTTTATCTATTCGTTGCCGCTAAACGCTTCCATCTTATATTGTTTTATTTTGGTGATACTCCTCCTAACGCTATTGATCGCAATTCCGTACCTAACCACATTGCTCCTCTGCACATTCATATTGCTTATAGTACTTCGGTTCGTAATGATAGAGGCAATGTTCATGTTATATAATTTTCGGGCAAAATAATGATTTGACGATACAAAATATATTACATCCAGCTGTCCAGCCGGTATTTACACTTGTTGCTAATGTAGCGACGCCACAAATATTGTAATGGCTGTTTTCTATAGCAAATCCTTTTTTCAATTTACAATGGTGTTGTTGACATGTTTGGGAAAATTGTCAGGTTACCAAAATAAGAAATTATGAAAAATGAATGTATCTCTCTTTCGAAATGAGATAACAAATATTCTAAACTTAGTCATGGAAATTCAACAACATATGGCGCTCACATTTGGTGTAGCCTGTTTGGGAACAATATTAATGGCTTCTAATCGATACACAAATACACATCATTTCTAGGAGGAAGGTTATCAGTGTTTTCGGCTACTGTGATTCACGGATATTTTATCAACCTCTAGGAAAAGTGAACTCTAAGGGAACTGAAATCCTAACTTAGAGAGATAACAAAATAATACCGTAAATACAATGCTCTAACAATTGTGATTCACCATCAAATAAATTTTCTTAATTCAGGAACAAAATGAAAATGTATTTTAAGGAAAATATTTGCAGATTAAAACTTTGACTAGTGCAATATTTTATCGACCACAAATTGATGAAAGAGTAATGTGAACCCTAGTTGGATTAGAACCCTTAATGCAGTGCTGGCGATTATTTATCAAAGCCGTTTTCTGACGCTGTAGCGTTTCACTCAACTTGTTGCCTTCTCACTATGAACTTATAATTAAGATCTTTCCCCACATTTTTTATAAACAGAAAGTCAATCTCGTAAACGCAATACACAACATTAATCTATCTATCTTTCTATCTCTCTCTGTCTCTCTCTCTCTCTCTCTCTCTCTCTCTCTCTCTCTCTCTCTCTCTATATATATATATATATATATATATATATATATATATATATATATATATATATATATATATATATATATATTTATATATATATATATATATGAATGTATGTCTGTATGTCTATCTGTCTGCGTGTCTGTCTGTTTGACTATCTCTTGGTTTATCTGTATATGTCTGTCTGTCTGTCTGTCTGTCTGTTTGTCTGACTGTCTTCCTCTCGGTGTTAAATATTATACAACACATTCAGACATAAATATTTGAACATATTCCAAATAACATATGCACATTATATGCGTGTATGTATCTGTGTGTATCTATGTATGTATATGTTTTATGTATTTGTGTGTGTGCTTTGTTATTCTCTTCGTACACAGAAAAATTGTTTTCGCAAGAAATATGGTTATTTTCAGCTTGCGCTGTGCTACCGCAAGGAATTCATTAGTTTCATAGACGTATTACTCAAAAACAAACACACAAAGTTTGGTTAATTTCTTTCTTACATAATATGCTATACTTTGTGCGTATTATTAGATCGGAATGCCTCTTACGACCACTGCATTACAACATGTAAATATGTTGAAGCAAATGTATATTTACTATTAAATATTAGTTTCAAATACTAAATTTTCATTGAATTTATACATACAACATATCACAACGGAAATGATATGTATCTTAGAGGTGAATGTACACATAAACAAGTCTTATATAAGAAATATCTTAAATATACAGAGAAACAAATAAGGATAAGACGAAGTGATTGCCTTGGTATATTAGGAGAAATATGGATGCAGATATTTAGGAAGGAGTGCAGAGTGCAAGAAATCAATGTCTATTTTGTTAGAGAGTGATTTAGAAACGAATAATAAATTAGATGTTCACCGGAAGCATATTCTTCGCATTTAGTTTATATTTCGCAGTGATCATTTTGTCATACCATCCTGTTAGTATTTCATATTTTGATAGCTTGATGGCATTCCCAACACCAAGCACTCTCTTTCGGCCTCTGTCCCAGCGCAGCAATTCTGTCAAAGATACGAGTGTTGGAAGCAAACTTCGATAAAAAGGTCCACCACAAAGAATTCCTCTCAACACATGGCTACTGCTCATGATCAGAGATGCGATGTACATATCGTCAACCACTAAGGGACATGTTCAACTGGTTAAGGTCAAACAACTGATAAGCTAATCTGTGGTATTGAGCAGAATATTTGCTGTAGCCCATCTTTTATACCAAGACAAAACAATGTACATGATAACACTTCCAAACATTTAATATCAGAAGCCATGAGAGCCACTGCCTGTATTATCATTATTATTCTTATCATTGCCTTTGCACAACTTCTAACGCTAGAGATGTACTACGGTGTCAGCTGTTCACTTCCGTTGAACTAAGGTAACACCTCTTATCTTCACCTCCCGGAGTATTCGAGCGATTCCAATCAGTGCTGTTTTCTCACGTACTTCTCGAGATTTTTGGTCACTGTTCCCAAGGCTCCACCAATTATTGGTACTACTGCTACCTTTTTCCTTGACCACAACTGCTTAACTTCCCAAGCTAACTTGTCATATCTATCGACCTTTGTTTCTTCCTTATCGCATAACCTGTCAGCAGGGCATGCTATATCTATGATCCAGCATCCTTTGCTTTCTTTCTCAATTAATACTGTCTGGCTTCCTATTCTCTATCTCACGGTCGCACTGAATCATAAAATCCCATAGGATCTTTGCCTTATCAATTTCAATGATTCCTTCGGGTTTAACATCGTACCACTGTTTTACTCTGTCAAGTCTATACTTGTTGCAAAGTGTCCAATGCACAATCCTTGCTATATTGTCATGGCGTATGTTATATTCTTTCTGGGCTAGTAGCCCATTATTATTATTATTATTATTATTATTATTATTATTATTATTATTATTATTATTATTATTACCATCATCATCATCATCATCATCATAGTAGCTGTTGGTATTTTTATCATCATCATTACTGAAGTTGCTCTTATTTTTTATTAACAAACGTTTCCTTTAGAAGTCTGTATTATTAATAGCAATATATGTCCTGGATATATGGGGTTAAGCTGGCCCTCAAAAAGGGATAGAGATGCAAGATTATATAGAAAACTGATTACAATTGAATATGCTAACAGATCGATTGAAATGCTTCTTATGTATTCATCGAACAATTGGATCGCTTGTCATATTTTATTGCTGTTACTGATGTTTATACCGAATTTGCTCTTGAGTCAAGTAAAATTGGAACGTTAGAGCATTATCATCGTAGCCTTTCTATAATGAAGGTTAATAAGATTTTATGGGACTGTTAACTTAATTAAAGAGTATACCCTATCTACTGCCGACAGAAAACGCTGCTCTGTACTCAAGCAAAGTCAAACATTTCGCACCGATTTGCATTTTGATTCCCAGGCAAGAAGTGTACCCTTTTCTTCTCAGTCTATTCAATGTCTGTTAGCTCCTATGAAATCGAATAATATTACAGTACTCTGATAATGCTCCCCTACATCTGTACACTTTGCCGTACGCCCGATCATTTCTGCGCCAGTAGTCCTCTATCGTAATTTATCGCCAGCGGCGTCGACTTATAAGCTATTTAAACGACATAGAAATTCGTGATCGTCACTTGTTTGGAAGTGTCTGCGATTGCTATGAACATAATATCTCCTGCTATCTGACAGCCCTTTACGTGTAAGTAAACTAAGAAGTATGATTGGACATGGAAACGTTTCACTAGAATAATAAACTCTACACATAGATATTATATGTTACATACTTCAAACAATGATCAGTCATATACAACGTAAACACACACACACACACGTACATATATATATATACATATACACATATGTATGTATGTATGCATATAAATGCATACACGCATATAAATACATGCATATATATATACATATATATGCATGAACATACACACACACACACACACACACACACACACACACACACGCACACACACACACATACATATATATATATAGCTATGAGTCTATGTATACCTGAGCATAAATATAGTTAATACACTAAAATATGCACAATAGCACGCTCGCTGGTAACCCGGCACAGTTTCATTATGGATTATTTCATACATTTTACATTGAACGGATGTTAGAAGAATTACTACACGAAATTATTCCGCAGAGTAACCTTGCCTTCACATGGTTTCGCGATGAAAGTGAACAATAAAATACATCATACGCAATGGATATTTTATAGTCATTCTTTATTTCTGTAACGCTTCAAATATATTCCGATACATCCAGTCATTCATGTAGAAAACATCCACGCAATTTTCCCCTCATTTTTTTGACACAGATATGCTTAATGCTTGTTATTAGTGTATTTATGCAAATATACATACGCAGAGAGAGAAAGAGATACATATACACCTTTCGAAACACACAATTCACGCAAGGGTATTATATTCATACATGTTTTTATGTCAATATGTCTGTTTATCTGTCTTTATGTGTGCAAAGCCGAGTGTGTGTAAGCAGGTGTGTGTGTAAGCAGGTATGTGTGTATACGTATCTGTCTCTCTCTATATATAAATACATACATACATATATATATAAATATATATATATATATATATATATATATATATATATATATATATATATATATATATATATATATATATATATATATATAGATATAGATATAGATATATATATATATATATATATATATATATATATATATATATATATATATATATATATATATATATATATATATATATATATATATATATATATATGTATGTATATATATATATATATATATATATATATATATATATATAAGCAGACGCAAACACATACACATATACATATATTCATATAAATAAACACATAGATATAGATATATATATGTATCTCTTCATATATATATATATATATATATATATATATATATATATATATATATATATATATGTATGTATGTATGTATGTATATACTGAGGCCCATAAATAATCTGGAAGTATCCGTGAGTTATCACCTGTTGGAAAATGTCTGAGTTGTATTGCATAACTTATGCCGTATAACATCCAAGTATGATGGCGCTGGAAACGTGCACGTGTGCACTCCCACACACTCACACACGCAATCAAATACATACACACACTCATATTGATGCAGACCTACACGCACACAAATTCACAGGCAAAGGAACAACGTTATTACAGAATATCTACTGTGTTACATATTCCTTTTAATACGAAATACTAACACATGATTCTATGTTTATTTAATATCATTTGTGTAATGACATCCACACACACGCACACACATTCATACAGAAACTCGTGTATATATATATATATGTGTGTGTGTGTGTGTGCACATGTGAGTGTGTGTGTGTACGTGTGCGTGCATGTATGTGTGCCTATTGTGTATATTATGAATAGGTATATTTGCGTTTGTCTCCATTTCTTTTTCATTTTTTCTCTATCTTTCGCGTTACGTATGTTTATGTATATTTCCATAGGCACATGTATAATGTTCTTACGTTTCAAAGTAGGTTTATGTGCCATTGTTTACCCGTCATTGTGTGTGTGTGTGTGTTTTTGTGTGCGTGTGTGTGTGTGTGTGTGAGAGAGTCTGTGTGTGTTGTGCACGCGTGTGTATGCGTATGTGTGTGCACGTGTGTGTGCAAGCATTTTGCTTATATAACTTGACTTATCGTTTGCCGTATGCTTATGGCTTTCGATAAAAGTATGTATCTTGAATTAGTTGCCGTTTCTTTCATTGTTAAATATGTATCGGTGCATAGACACCCACCACTTAAATGCAATAATTGCTCAAATCAAACGAATAGTGAATTCTATTTAGCTGACAAAGCCTTCATTGAACAGCTTGATAGCGGCGTAATGTATCTCAGTATAAAGAGCCTCGCCCAAGAGAACATAAAGGTTCACTTAACAGTACTTAAAGGTATCGCGTCAACACTTATACAACAGATCGTATTGGAGTTCAAATCATGTGTTCAAAAGGAACAAATGCTGAAAAAAGCATTCCTGCTTATTATATCCTTTTCCATTTCAATCTTGACGAGAATAATACCTAATCTTTTTATTCTTTATGGAAGATATCCTAAATGGTTTCTGGAAATTTTCGGTGAACACATTTGAGTAATTCAGGTAGACATCAATGTAAATAACAAGAATTGTTTGACAACTACTTAGCCAGAGGTAATGTATCTTCATACGTGTTTTACAGTATGTGTGTGTGTGTGTGAGTGTGTGTGTGTGTGTGTGTGTGTGTGTGTGTGTGTGTGTGTGTGTGTTTAAAAAAATATATATGTATGTTCGTATTTAAGATGAGTAATCTAAAAATTGAATTATCAGGCATTTTCATATCCGATCAAGGAATAACGCTAATATTTCTTCCGTGCACATGTGGAATAGAAAGGGAAACTAATAAATATATGAAGAAGCTAAGGATTTCACGCCATATTGAAATATGATCGTCAATATAATGTCATCCAGTTGACTGCACGTGCGTCACAATTGATAAATCTTGCGCTCTCGTGGCGAATGTTGATGAACGAACACATGATGTGATTTATCGGACGAGTTCTAGGCTTATGCGCATACGTGTGTATGCCCATGATGAGGGACATATAGTGATATATGTATATATATATATATATATATATATATATATATATATATATATATATATATATATATATATATATATATATTCTTTTCTACAGTAGGCACAAGGCCACAAATTTTTGGGGAGGGGCCAGTCGATTAGATGTACCCCAGTACGTAACTGATATTGAATTTATCGTTCCTCGGAGGTATGAAAAGCACAGTCGCCCTCGGCGGAATTTGAACTCAGAACGTAAAGACAGACGATATACCGCTAAGTATTTCGCCCGACGGGCCAACGTTTCTGCCAGCTCACTGCCTTAATCTCTGCTAAATATTTATATATATATATATATATATATATATATATATATATATATATATATATATATATATATATATATATATATATATATATATATATATATACATATACATATATATATATATATATATATATATATATATATATATATATATATATATATATATATATATATATATATATATATATATATATATATATATATATATATATATATATATAAATATATATATATATATATATATATATATATATATATATATATATATATATATATATATATATATATATGTATATATACACACACTGCATCTCACATAAGAACGAGATACTGCAGCAGCCTCGGTTTCAGAGGACCTCAGCTCTTCAATGCCCTGCCAAAACATTTGAGAGACCTGCAAGACATGGATGCGGAGGTCTTCAAGACAAAACTCGACGCTTTCCTCTCCACGATACCAGACGAACCAATGGCTCGAAATGAGACGCAGTTTAGGGCAGCGATGTCAAATTCTCTTATACACCAGATGTGCCATCAAAACTCTTGATTGGACCATATCAGGTGGGGGAGAAGAGCCATGCAAGGAACGTGAAGAGTGCACAGCATAAAGACAGAAAATCACGGTGGTGCTCCAGCATGACCGCAGCCACTTGGCTGAAACCCATAAATAAATAAAATAAATAAATATATATATATACATATACATACATATACATATATACTTACATGCATGCATGTATGGATGGATGGATGGATGTATTGCTGTGTGGGACAAAGATTATTTGCAGTCACGTGGTTCACCTGGACCATCGGTGTTAGATTGTTTACGCTCTATATATTTGGGCTTATCCGGTTCGATAAGGAGCATGCTTCGTAGACAACTTAAGTACAGAGGTTGATTTCTTCGACTAAAAACTTTCAAGCAGCGCGACAGCATGGCCGCGGCCTAGTGACTAAAACAAGGAAAAGGGATAACGATATATATATATATATACCTACATATATATATATATAACCATACATACATACACACACGCACATATATGAATCTTTATGATAAATCATCTTGTTCCCTCCTGCATCATCAGAGTGCGGATAAACTGACTGTATCATATTTGCAGCCAAACGGACCGCATATTGCTCTTGGAGTTCATATATTATTAGACAATAATAAATGATGAAGATCTTTGGCGGACAATCACCGACGTTGCTGGTTTTGTTGACGACTATTTTATTTGATGTCAAGTGCATTACAAATCTTATCTTTGGCAATCATCGACTTAGTAGAAGATTTATGTAACTGATGAATAGAAGAAACCTGCATTTCCTATTATGTTAGCATTTAATATTATGTGAATGTTCCATTTTCCCCAACGAGAATGTACTTCAAATTATGATGGCTAACTTTACTAAATAAAAACGTAGTCTTGCTTCAACATAGTGATTAACCGGCTGCGGTGTATTATTTAAGCTTAATTTTAACAATCTCTTCATCTGAATACGTATTAGCTTTCGGCTATATTCTAAGTGATTTTATTGAAGACAATAGCTACAATGGATGAAGCCAAAATAAGCATTTTGAGTGTGTAATCAAATATCTTTGTTGGTCAATAAATGTTTCAAGATTCAAATGTGACACTGAGGAGATTCATGCAATCAAGCAAATGCATATGTGTGTATATGAGTGTGTGTATGATTTTGACAAATTTGTGTGTACATATATAAGTACACATATATAATCTAAGTATATAGATAGGTCCACATACACACACGTATATATATGTATATATATATATACATATATATATATATATATATATATATATATATATATATATATATATATATATATATATATATATATATACACCACTGTAAATAACTGAAAACACGTATGGCTTCATTTTTTTTACGGATTAAACAATATAGTGAATTTTCGCTAATGATAATGATAGTACCAATAAAAAAAACAAATAGTGCACAACTGAAGTAAAACTCATCGATCTTTCAGTGTCGTTTCTGATTTATCCCTGAAGAAGATACCCTTATATAAATACTTAAGAGAGCTTTCCCGTCCAATTGGGAAATATTCACACCAAGGAAACGGCAAACTGGCCTTAATGCTCATATATACTCATATGCAGATACGCACATACACTCAATTGTGTTTATGAATTAAAATCTGGCAGTCCGTTGCTTACAGTTGATACAAGTAATGGATGAAATTAACGTTCAACTGGCTAAGCACTCCACACAAACGGTTACCTTTAATGTAGTATTAAGGGAGATTCAGTGTGACCGTGAATGGGAGAAAGCTGGGCCTCAGAAATACAGGTACAGCACATTTTTGTCCGCTACGTTAACTCAAGGAACATGAAATAAATTATCTTTCTCTAGGACATAACGCACCACCGGATCTCGAAAGCATGACCTTTCGATCATAAGTCGAATACAACTAAGTCACGTGCCTTCACACATTGTACTTTATGTGAGCAGGGAAACAGCCGTTATCTGCCAACATGCTAAAAGGCATAACCCAAAAGGTACCAGAATAGCAATAAACGAAAATCATGCAGTACGAATACATTGTGTAATATATATACACATGCATCATAAACGTGGAAACGAAGAATTGCCCATCAACAATTAATACCCGAAATGGGATTTCAATGAAGGATAACTTAGAACCATAGAAACACAAGGAATTATTCCCAGGCAAAAACACAACACAAATAAAGAACGGCAAGCGTATACAAACGTTTTCAGCTGTCTGTAGGATACCATGTAGGTTTCGATACCCGGGCAGCATCTTTCAAACCGACATTGCTGACAGATTCAAAAGCATAAACACTGGGTAGGAATTAATAGATAAGATAATGTATGTGTATAAGAGGTCAAATATTAGCCCAATGTATCTATTACGGTTTCATTTGCTTATTCTTACAAAACATCAATACTAACGTCACATCTCAAAAATAATACGTCACATAAATATAGTTACGAAGTACACAAAAAAAAAAATACAGAAAACTCCTCCAAGTTGATATTTATACAACAAGTATTACAGAACTTTATATCATAAAACGTTTTTCAGCGACAATGAGCTAAACATATTTAACATAATTTATTGAACTTAGTTGAATACACCCGCTGCGAAAGAGAAAACATTAATGGCCTAAAAATAATCAACCTAGAACTGTAAACGTTGAGAGTAATTAAACTGACAGACATCACTAACTAACAACCGATAAATCATTCTTGAAACTAAGCAAAATACAACATATTTACAATGAACGAAGCGTAAACTAACGGAGTTAGACTCCATTTTAACTATGAGGCTTCAATCGACTTAAAACAACACAGCGTGGTAATGAACCAATACAAACCCGTATCTATTAAATATATACCTTTTGTTCTTGAAAAAAAAAAATTCTTCTAAAAACAAGCATAAAAATAATATAAAATTGACCAAATGACATAAATCGTAAATAAAATACTTGCTAATATCATTAAAATACGACGACATAAAACAAATGAATAAACATGCGTTCCATAGAAAGCTAAGAAAGCAATACTTATCTCTTCTCTTAATTCCTGCTTACCACCAGAAGACCGTTTGTAATCTAGGAGCGAAAATCCAGAATTACTCTCCTATGGAAGTGATGACGTGTACAAGAATATACAACATACCCGCACACTGTATTACAAGGATATTAAATTTAGGGTTGATTTAAAGTAATCATTCTATAGATCGATACTAATTTAAAAACATGACATTGCTCCAAATGTGTTCCGAATTTCACTGTCTCCCCAAGCTACAGCTAAAACGCTTTAACTAACATTTTTTCCTAATGTAATCGTGTTTTTTCATATGCGTCATTAACATTTTGTCTTTACATTATTACACCCACCTTATTTATAGTCCCACCGTTTAAAATAACTTGATTGTAAAACACGTTATGCCCAACACTTAACGGAATATCATTAAGTGACCAGAACAACGATGCAATACAAATTTAATGTTCTCAGATTTATTACAAATACTTGTCGCAACCTTTTAACAGCACAGGGTTGCATAACATCTGAATAGTTAACCTTATTTACTGGATCGTCCTTGCCACTTGCTTCGAGATCCTCCGGATATATTTTCCTAAACACGTATTCTAAATAAAGATGTCATTGATATCTCTGCAGCCACCAGTATGTTGTTTGACTAAAATTATGTTTTTCCTTTGGTATAAATCATTAAGACAAGTGTATTGACATGACGATAAATCTATCGCTGCTAATGAAAGGATACACTTAACGCCTTCCGGAAAATACTTAATTTATTTAAATATCCTCTCCGTTTAAGCTATACATGTTTTCTTAGGGATAAATCTTATCATCACTAATCTACTTTTATTTAAACAAGTAAAACCTACACTAGAATAACAGAAAACCTAGATTAGGATAAAGTAACAACCTTCGGTCTTATTTATGGAGATATATAACATCTATTAAACATGATATCAATAAGGGTCTTCTACACTTTAGTAATAAAGATTAGTGTGCAGTGTAGAGAAACATACATAAATATAATCAAAATTACTTCAATCCTTTGGAGCTTCCATAAACCTTCATTACCGGAATGAATTGATATTCCAGAATAAGATAACCGCCGAATTATATAGGAAGTCCTTTGCATCATATAATAAAATCTCATCTAAGAATATTTAACGCATCATAAAGTAATATAGATAGTTGTTTACGTATACACTTTCTTGCATCCGCAATAAATCTGCATGTGTAGGGAGTCTCATGCAATTTCGGAAAACCCCTCCCTTGAAAAAAGATAATCGGTATAAATTTGGCATCTTCTACGCGAAAGCCACTCATCTTTTCCACCTCTGGTATTAATTTCCTTAATAAAACATTCATACTGTCAGATACTACTTTCTAAGTGCTATTAATTTTAAAGTTATAGGGGTCTCCTAACCATAATTCATTTGCTAATAACAATATTTAATGTTTTTTTACGAATATTTACACACTTTCTTGCACTTGTATCTGTCCGTATTATGATGCATTTATCTGACATAGCATTAATATACACTTTAACCTCCTGCTAACTAAAAACTAATTCCTCTCATATACTCTTAGTTATCATTTTCATTGGCTTCAGCGACAAACAGGCTATATTTTTCTCCAGTTCTGAAAATGCTCCTCTTATACTTTCAGTTTTAGATTTAATTACGAGATCGCTAACAGATTTCCAGATTACATCCTTTAATTTGCACTTAGTTATTCAATCCGTATCGCTGCGTGTATTAACTTTCCACATAAGCCAATTTAAATCTGCATTTCATATAATACTTACATCACCCGTATAAACATTTTGCGTCACAAGTGTGAAAGTCTAATCGCATACGTTGTAAAATGTCAATCAATTCTAAAAATAGCCAAACGCCTACTGCTGCTGTCCAAAGGAATTGGTATAAAAGACAGAAAACCAGCCAACTTATTACAGTCTGTTAAAGTCTGTCATACCGGCCATGACGAAGGGAAATAGCCCTGAAACTCGAGTCGCCTTTATATATTTATATTTATATATTTGATCCTTTATATTGAACACTCAATATTTCATCTACATTCAATACTTTATTTTATGGTGCCATCCATTTTTATTTTATTTTATTTTATATCATATATTGTATATTATATTATATATTGTATATTCCATATACTATACCCCACATTGGTTCTGCAAGAATATAAATAAAACATAAAAAACAGACAGTGTTGGAACTCTTTTAAACAAAATAATATATTCCTCTATACAGAATCATACAAAAAAAAACACCTTTTTTGTATTTACTTTTACTCGCATATATACATATATATATAGACAGTTATACATATATATATATATATATATATATATATATATATATATATATATATATATATATATATATATATATGTATATATATATATATGTTTATATATATATACGCAAACAGTTGTGCATATGCATATTTGGTGTATGAATAGGTTAGTAGCGAAGTTTATATCCCATGTGTCGTTGGAGTCAAGAACACAATTAAGTAGTAATTAGCAATATTATAGAATCATTCAAATAATATGTATATCTCGTTCGAGAAGCGGATTCCTTTCTATTAGTGACTTAATGAAAATTCCAAACTGATTTCCTTTAGCGTGTTCCATAATTAACCACACGTCAGTTTCTTAAATTTTACATGATTCCACGTCGTTACACGAAATGTTGGAAAGCTAAAGTGAAAAACATTAACGCTCATCGACACTGTTAATTGACAAAGACATGAGAATTCTGCTACGAAGTTGTTGGATATACAAGCTTGTCCTCTGTTTAGTGTACTATCCACTGAGTAACATATCAAAACATTTTCGATCCAAATTAACTGACAGAGAGGGAAAAAAATTCATGTAATCAATACAATTACTGATCAAATAGATTAGTGAGGTGGTGATATGGGCAACGTAGGTGTTCCATAGCAAAGTGACTTTGATTTACAAGAGTGAGATGAAATGGCTGTGTGGTAATACTCTTGCTCCCCAACCTCAGGATTATGGGTTCAGTCCCACAGCCTAGTACCTTTGGCAAATATCATCTGCTATTGTTACGCGTTTTGCCATTTGTTAATGTGATAGAAAAACTGCGAGAAAGTTGTTTGGGATATGTCAGTGTGAACTGAATGAGGTCATGGGAAGGCAATTTCTCAAAGTTACCAAAGACACGTTCGCATTATTCATTACAAACATTACTTAGTTTTCTAAACCGTTTTCAACAGTACTAGTAAATCTATAGGATTAGACTGTTTCAGAAATAACACAGGCGAGGATATGATTTATTGCAATCACAGATTTTCAATTTATATGCTGCTTTTGATTTTTGACGCCATATTGGATAGCTCAGAGAGATTCCGTTTTTGATTCTTCGAACAGATTCGCTTGATATTTCGAAGTATGTTCGTGAGATTGTGAACTTCAAAACACAATATACTGATAGGTGTAATTGTTATATTAATGAGACAATGAGTAGGTGTACTTGCTGTAAGATTAGGCTGGCTGGCGTAAGATTAGGCTAGAAGGAGTAAGATTAGCCTGGCTGGTGTAAGATTAGGTTAGCTGTGTATATCATAAACAGTGGCAAAACTCACAACTAACATCACATTTATTCAAGAGATCGATGAGCAAGAGTACATGCAGAAATTATCAAAACCTAACTTTTAGGGAGATTAGTATATACCGATCGACTTAACTGTGATTGCTAGGCATCCTGAAGATGCGAGACCTCCGAATCTTGTCGAAGCTTTGAGCTCAGAGTCGGGGTGTGTTTTCTTCGAATGACTTAAAAGTTCTGGTTGATTAACGCTAAACTGTTTAACTCGAGAAAAGCACACTTAAGATGGCGTTCCAGTTGGTATCCTGTAATCTTATTTGTCGATGAATAGAGTGTTCATGTTAAGACTGCATGCGCCACATGTGGCTCACTAATGATAGTGAACTGATAATCTTGTGGAAAGTGCACAAATCCTAGGGCTCACTTCAATATCGAGAAGAAAAAGGCTGAAGGTTTTTACTGCCGAGTTCTGGATGGTGTTGCTGAAGCACCGGAAAAGCGTGGTCGACAACAAGAACCAGAAGCTGTTTTAAGAACTCTGTTTGAAAATCATTTTGCATGAAGTTGTTTGAATTTGGGCAAGGATTTAGAACACCGTCATTTTAAACCTTTGAGTTCAGATTTGTTGAACTATAAAACCCGAAGTATTTTCACACTTACGAAAGAGAAACATCGATGGAGGCGCTTTCTTCTTTGGATGTCTATAAAAACATATTGGAATTAAATGGAATGGAATTCGAATTGAAATTCGTTTATGCTGTAGTCTTGCGAATCAAGTATCAAGCATCCAAGATGTCATAAATGGGGATTTCGAACTAAGCCTTGCCTTGCCGAAGTAACAAACTGACTACTTCTAATTCTGTTCATATCTTCCACGATAGATTCCTGTGAGAAATCACTTTCTCCATTAAAACGAGTAAATAATCATAAGAGGTGTTCTCAAAGTCAAGAGAAATTGAGTAATTAGGCCTTCGCTTTCATGAATGAAGACCACTCGTAGATGAAGTAGGAACGTTTTACTGATAAATATTTTGAGGAAAGGGATCGATGAATGTTCGAAGACGATACAAAGAATTGATTTGATTTACAGGTAAATTTCAAATGGCTCATTATTAGTAAACTCAATAATTTTCACGGATTTCTCCTGTAACCGATAATGTTCAATACAGCAGGCCAATAGGCGGCCGTCAGTTCCAGTGGAGAAGGATATCAACCGCGGCGCGTGGTTTGTTGGTTGATATTAGCATTAAAATTAATTTATATCACTTTCTCTCGTTTTAGTGGACTGGCCTTGAATAAATTTGCATAGACTAATAAGAAATCGAAAGCCACTGGGTGCGAAAGCCACTGGGTGCGAAAGCCACTGGGTGCGAAAGCCCCTGGGTGCGAAAGCCCCTGGGTGCGAAAGCACTAGCGAGATGCCTACGCAGCAGCGCCAAGCTTCGAACATATCTAAATCTAATATGCTCTATATTTGCCTGTAGAAATCTTTTGAAACATATGCAGATGTACTAATCTCCGAATTCATTGCAACTGTCACACACACTCACAAACACACACACAAGTATATATGTATATATGTATATATATAAAATACATACATACATAAACCGACATAACAACAGCTGCATATATGTTAGATTCCAGTAGAATCAATGTCTCAAAAATTAAAACATGTTTTCTAGTGTCCATCTACATGCAAGAATAATTGTTTCCATGTAGATTTAGTAATTAGCTGCAGAGAATTATTATTACTTCATATTGGATTGTTAAGTATTTAATGTCTTGACTATTTTGTAGCTAAATCTGTAGGTAAGATTAAAGTATCTAATGTTGTAAATTTAGTAATCAACGTTAGAGATTTATTATTACTACATTCTAAAACTTGGTACATAGATAGTCTAAGATAATATGCATGCTGTGTGAGAAACTAAATTGAAATATTGATAATCGATTTGGAGGAAGCAGATGTTCTTCTCGAGTTTATAATTTTTACAATAAGACACAATTACCCCTTTATAGATAATTAGTTAATTTATATGCTATCAAGTAAATTACGTAATTTCCCTCAATATCTAATTACTTGTTCTAAACCGCAACATGATTTATTCTGAATATATAAATAGGCTCCGGATTGTTTGCAGTTGGGTAGAAATACAGTCACTCTTATTTCTATTTTGTTTGTGTTTTTGCAGGTATATGTATGCGTATGAAAGCTTACTGAGCGGATGGAGACAGTGTAGTCATGGATAAATGCTACTGTCTATATATGGATGTGAATATATAAATACATTTATATGAGGATATAACAGCACACAAACGAAGTTTGTATTTATATGAATCATCTGCTATTTGTATTCCATCTCTATACAATGTCCAGTTTTGTGTTCTAATCATGCTTTTATTGCAGCGCAATTTAATATTTGAATTTCCTAAGGCGGCGAGCTGGCAGAAACGTTAGCACGCCGGGCGAAATGCTTAGCGGTATTTCGTCTGTCTTTACGTTCTGAGTTCAAATTCCGCCGAGGTCGACTTTCCCTTTCATCCTTTCGGAGTCGACAAATTAAGTACCAGTTACGTACTGGGGTCGATCGAAACGATTGTCCTCCTGCTCCAAAATGTGGGGCCTTGTGCTTAGACTAGTAAAGAATATTTGAATTTCTTCTAGGCAAAAACAAAGATTTGATCAAACTCCCACATTCAATTACAACAATGCATTAACCACTAAATCCAGAGTTTACACTCTTTGAAAGAAACATACTAAGAAGTATCAGGAGAAATCTTGGTACTACGGTCTACAGTGGTATCTTCATCCTCGGATTTAATGCAGTCTATATCTATCTATCTATCTATCTATCTATCTATCTATCTATCTATCTATCTATCCATCTCTCTCTCTCTCTCTCTCTCTCTCTCTATATATATATATATATATATATATATATATATATATATATATATATATATATATATATATATATATATATATATATATATATATAGAGAGAGAGAGAGAGAGAGAGAGAGAGAGAGAGAGAGAGAGAGATGGATAGATAGATAGATAGATAGATAGATAGATATAGACTGCATTAAATCCGAGGATATATATATATGTATATATATCGATCTATTTATCTATCTGTTTGTGTGTGCATATGTGTGTAAAGTGATAATGAGAAATAGAGTGTCGCAGAAAGGGAGAGTTTCAGTGAGGCCTTATGGTTTTGGCAACCATAATATTTTTTCTCTAGCATGTGTTGAACAGAACCGCTCTTTTCTCTGGTTGAAGCTTTGTGATAGTTTCAACACTCACAAAATTTGTTATTGCTGTTCATGTTGTTTATTTTGAAAACATATTTGCAAAATACTTGAATGACGTCTTCAATGAATCGAAGGAGACTGGGTGCTATGCAAATCTGTTCGCGTTGGAATTTGAAAAAGAGCTGTCAGAATCTAGGCAGGTATGTTGTTGTTGTTGTTGTTGTTGTTGTTGTTGTTGTTGTTGTTGTTGTTGTTGTTGTTGTTGCTGTTGATATTGTTGCTTGTGCTGTTGTTGATGATGATGAAGACGCAGTCGTTTGAGACAAGGACATCCTTGATAAAGAGTTATGTTCAAAGGCTTTCTATTCTTACTCATTCACTTCTATGGCTAACTTAGAAAACATTATCCAATGTCTGTCTCAATTCTATTTTAGAGTAACGTGATTGAAACATTTTACTGCTATGGGTAATACGTCAAGTGAAAGGGTGAAAGCTCTATGCCTATTTTCTGATTTAATCGCGAAGTAGAGACGTTAAATTGAAATATAAACGCTAACATGTCAGTATACAAGTATGAGTAGTGTTTATTTGTATCTATTTGTGTGCATTTATCTGTGAGTGTATGCGTACGCGTTTTTGTCATGCTGTTTAGACAGGAAAATGGCATCAAGTAAGATGAAAGTTGAATCAAACTATATTCATATTTTTGTGGCCCAGAAATTTGAATTTGCTTAATAAATTAAAAAGATATGACCCTGATATGCCAAACCGCATTACTTTTCATTAAAGAACATTGCTCATATCAATAAATGTGAAACAAAAACCACAAGAATTCGGGTTACGGAAAATGTTACATATGTATATGTGGCATACTGAACAGAGGCACGCCGTGTGTCGTATTCTGTTTATAAAACGATTGGAAAACACGCGGGATTTAATATCAAAGCAAATGTAGTTTAGCCGAACGGGAACGTGAAATTGTACATACTTCAGAGGTTCAACCATAGAAGGAATTTAGATTTGATCTTATAAATCTCAAGATTTTATTTAAGGGATTGTTTACAATCCAAATAAATATAGTGTTCTATTTTACTATTCATGAAAATATATTAGCCTACAGACATAACAGAATCCTCAATTTATCAGGTTGACTAATCAAGGAGTTGTGCTTTCCCCTTTGTAATTTCAGGTGGCTTCCTCTGCGAAGACATAACAGCAAAGAACTAAAAGAAAAAATAATACACCAGTACCAAATATTTTCTTCAGTTAACTCTAACGTGCAGAAACCCAATAAATGTATGTAAACTTCAGAGGTATTTTTCTGGCTGTTTCTTCAAACAATTTTACCTGATGAAAAGCAGAGAGGTGTCTTTAAAACTTCTCGTCATACCTTGAAGACATATTGCCTTCTTAATAATTAATTAGCTCTGTAGAGATTGCAGAATTAAAAAGCAATTATTGCCTCTGATCCCATCTTCAAGTTATTAAGTCAATGGACCGTACAAATGTTGTTTCCTGCAAGTGGCTGTATAACAATGTTTCTTTAAACGACATTAATAGTTGTGTTGAAGACTGAAGATACACTGGGGATTAGGACACTTCAGAATCGATAACCTTACAATATTAAATCAGCATTTTCGAGATTTACAGAGAAGAGAGAAGAGTTGAAAGGAGGATTATTACAAAAAGTTTTTGAATAATGTTGAAAGTCATTTAGCATTCAAAATATTTCAAGCAAATAAATATCTGTGCATTTGTCTAAATGGTGAACTCTGATTAAAAATGTAAGATGATGTTCAGCAAATGTTTCAAATAAATTAATGAAGGAAATTCGTGAAATCAATTCCTTATAGGTAAGGAAATAATGGACGGAGTATTACGCAGCAACAAAAAGAGAAATTTAGACACTGGAGTAAAGAAAGTTATACCTTCGCTGCTGAAATTGATATCATACGGGAATTATCATAAGCTATGTATGAACATATTCCGAGTTTGAGATTATTCCTTGAAGTCAGAGCGATTGTAAGTAAAAACACGAAGTGCCAAATGACTGTCAGATTCTTAGTCCATTACGTGTTCTGTGTTAATCCAAAACAGATAGATTTTTTTCTATTTTTAAATTAAAGAAGTTGTTTGTGGGTATTAATCAAATTGCTTATAGGACAATCAACTAATTCAGAAACATAGACTGACCTAGAAACTTTACACCTATCCATCTCCTTCTGCGAGCACGAAAGTACGAAAGTACGAGCATGAAAGTACGAAAAGAAACACGAGACGTGTGTGGCTCTTTTACTTTTTTACTCTTTTACTTGTTTCAGTAATTTGACTGTGGCCATGCTGGAGCACCGCCTTTAGTCGAGCAAATCGACCCCAGAGCTTATTCTTTATAAGCATAGTACTTATTCCAGCGGTCTTTTTTGCCGAACCGCTAGGTTACGGGGACGTAAACACACAAGCATCGGTTGTCAAGCGATGTTGGGGACAAACACAGACACACAAATATATATACACACATACATAATAATATATACGACGGGCTTCTTTCAGTTTCCGTCTACCAAATGCACTCACAAGGCTTTGGTCGGCCCGAGGCTATAGTAGAAGACACTTCCCCAAGGTGCCACGCAGTGGGACTGAACCCGGAACCACGTGGTTCGTAAAGCAAGCTACTTACCACACAGCCACTCCTACGGCTGTGAAATATGTTTTAATTTCATTATGTCAGAGATAAATTTTGATAAATCTGATAAAGTGAATTTCTTCGATGTACTTTGACCACAGTCTATGGGTCGTTGTCATGTGTTCTCGCATTCTTCCTTCTTACATTGTGAGTTTCTGCCACTCAATATTTCTCTGGATGGCATTGGTGCAACCAGAACTAAGGATTTATTAAGTTTAAAATGCCCGGGTTAAGCTGTATATTGTGACTGTACTATAGGATTTGAGGGTTCAACGAAAGAATAACTCTTCACACCGGTTTTTAATATTTGTAATGATTAATATGATAATTTACGAATTACTTTAAAAAAAAGTAATGAGATGTTTATGCCAACCAATTTTTAAAAATTAAACATGATAATCGGATGTGTATAGATTAGTTTTGCATCATCTCCATGAATGAACGTGTTACCGATTTTGGAATAAAAATTGGGATATTATGATTTGGGAGAAAACACATCATTAACTTCATCTCAGCGATTTTCCCTTAAGATAATCCATGAGAAAATCCGATTCAAGATAATATGGTGGTGGGAGAGAGATGAGCGCATATTCTACTTGCCACTCGTATATGGCCTGCAAATTATATGCTGCACATGGTAAATTCTCTGAGATTTTTCTCGTTCATATAAACATGTTTAGTAGTTTAATAATGGCATTAAATTTTCGCTCGGCTTGGAAGTGCAATGACATAAACATGCAGAGGTATGCACTGCAATTTTATGTGGTTGATCTCGAATAATAGCAGCATTATTCAGCTTTCAATAAATACTTGGACACAGTTTGAAGTATAATAGCGTGTGAATAAAACTGCGAGATTAAGAATAGAAATCACTACTTTAGCAGAATAAAATCATTTTTTATATTCACCTTTGTATCAGAAATCGATGGCTGGCTTTGGCGCGTTTGCTCTTTTGTAGGGCATAATTGCAATTATACCAGATCTCGTAAACGATGCAGCACATATAGATTATACATCTGACGCCTCACTGTCTTTTTTTATATCAGGAGGAGAAAGGAGAAGTGAAAATGAAGTGTCACATTCCAGTTATCAATGTTGCCCATTACATTTTTCATTCGTTAACTGGCCACTTATTTGCTGTTGTTGAATTTTGTATATATTTTCATCACCCCAAGAACAAAATTCTCTTAAGAATGTCGGTTAAATTTAGGCGAGATCGCTTTGAGTACAAATCAGCAGATAAAGTTTTCTAGAATTGGAAATGCAGCAAATAAACCAAAAATCTTTGACAAAAACTAAACATGACCATATTAAGAAAATAGCAAACAGGCATAATTAAATTTAGGGATCTTAAAAATTCAAGGCCCCGCTTGCATTCAATACGATTTATATTCAATACACTAACTGAGGAAGGATCATAAAAACAGGAACTCTACTTCAGTCAAATATTAAAATAAAGATGCTTTTGGATGCGGGAAATGTGTTAACGATAGGAATAAAAGCTATGATTAGTGGATATAACTGATAATAGTTATTGTCATGAAACGAGAGATAACATAATACTTGTTGGTGTTATCGAAATCAAATAAGCTAACAAAAGCTACAATACACTTCCGGCGGATAAAGATAAACTAGAAGGTATTGTCATGACTCAATATACAAAATTTATGGGGTAAACGAATAATTTTGACATCAATCAGACAATGTGAAATGTTAATAGGAGGATGAAAGTAAGTAGGTATGTTAGATATGTTTAAACTGTGTTTCGGGTACCGAGATTCGATGGTGTGAAAACGAAACAAAGGTGGGATTTACATTCAATATACATTTACATTGTTATTCATGGTATATATATATATATATATATATATATATATATATATATATATATATATATATATATATATATATATATATATATATATATATATATATATAAATATATATATATATATATATATATATATATAAATATATATATATATATATATATATATATATATATATATATATATATATATATATATATAAATATATATATATATATATATATATATATATATATATATATATATATATATAAATATATATATATAAATATTGGGGAAAATGTTGGTATTATTTATCTACTATTCAAATATTTCGCATCTGTTTCGATAGGTAATTACTCAGCAATAAATGTTTTGCAGTATTCTACTCGGGCCTTGTGCCTAGAGTCAGACAGTATTTTTCAACCTTTGGGCACACCTCGCACAAATATAACATCTATTTAGTTGTTAGGAGAACCGAAATTAACAGATGTGCTCCAAGTGGACTCCATATGGGTTATAAGCCTATCTACAAAATACATACACAAACAAACACACGTACTGTTATATTGTTATATTTCGGGATGGTTATTTTTATTCTTGCCAAATAAGCACACGTACTATATATTTGTTCTTTACATATGAGCTTATATATATATATATATATATATATATATATATATATATATATATATATATATATATATATATATATATATATATATATATATATATATATATATATATATATATATATATATATATAAATAGAGAGGGAGAGAGAGATGTGTGTGCGTGTGTATGTGTATATGTGTACATAAGGTTTGCATGCATATATCATATATCATATATATATATATATATATATATATATATATATATATAGATAGATAGATAGATAGATAGATAGATGCACATATGATGTTACGTAATGTGAGATGACGCAGGTGTTGTTATGTGGATGAAGAACGAGCTTGAGGAAATAGACAGGAAAATCAGAACAGTGATGGCAATTAACAAGGAACTACATTACGAAAGCAACACTGACAGGCTGTATGCATCTAGGAACAGGGGATGAGGAGGCTTCATGGGATGCAAGATCTGTGTTGTCAACGTGAAGAACATTCTGGGATGGTACGTCAAACAGCAGAATGTATTTCTGCTTGCCGCTATTAGAATTGACAATAAAATATCTACTGATACACCCACAAACATTTAAGATACAAGATGAAGAAGAAAAAGTTGACAATTGGAACATGAAACAACTGCATGGGCATTACCTTGGAGATGGCTAAGAACAAGTGATCTGAAAGCCGGTACTGAGGCATTGATGTACAACTCCCAGAAACAAGCTCTGAGAACTAATTATACCAAGCTCCAAATGGATAAATTCGTAGGATGTGTGGCAGCAGAAACGAAACAGTCTTACGTATTGTGAGTGTATGTAGCAAGCTGGTCCCAAACACTACAAAAGTCGGCATGATAACGCGGCTAAGTTTGTTCACTAGAGGCTATGGAAAATGTATGGCCTGGACAGAGCACGGAAATAGTACGAACATGGAACAGAGGGAGTCACCGAGATCAAGGAATATAAGATATTGTGGTATTTTACAAATCAATGTGACTCCGTAATCGCGGCTCAGAAACCAGATATTGTTGTGGTACATAAAAAAAGAAAGGAAACCTAGATTATAGATATTGCAATATTTGAGGGTGCATGCATAAGTGACAAAGAAATAGAAAAGATTGAGAAGTTCAGAATGCTAAAACATGAAATTGCAAAAATGTGGAGTATGAAGAGAGTGTCCGCCATTCAAGTAGGGGAGTATTTACAACCAAGTTCGAAAAATATGCCAGAGAAATCGGAATTGACATGAGAGCAGAGCAAGCCGGCAAAACAGCTCTGCCGTAGACTGCTAGTATTTTGAGATTGGTGCTTCGATGTTGAATCTCTCCCACAATAATGAGCAACCAAGTATCAAAGCTTATAATGTGAGGCGGAAAAAAACCCTGCGTAACCTCTGAAGTAGGCTGTTATTTGCTCTCACAGAATCTACTAGAGCCAAGAAGACCGAGCGCTCTGAGAAGTAAATCAATAATAATAATAATGATAAAAATGATAATAATAATAATAATAATAATAATAATAACAACAACAGCAGCAGCAGCAGCAGCATCAGTAGTAGTAGTAGTAGTAGTAGTAGTAGTAGTAGTAGTAGTAGTAGTAATAGTAGTAGTAGTAGTAGTAGCAATTTTCATTGGAGCCTTAGGGACGACGAGTAGACAGGTAAAAAAGGCTTGCTGAAGCAGATAGAATATATTAAACTGGCCTGCTTGTTAGGAATGGTGAAGATCATTCTAAAAGCTTCTGGACGTCTGAAGTCACAGGTAGTGACGTATTATTCAAGAATAAACCTCTTTAAATTCCGTTATAGGCGTGAGATCCAGAAGAATTTTCAAATAATAATAGTGATCGTGATGAATAAGGATTGACATTTTTGAAAAACAATTAACGAATGAAATGCAAATTGAATTTTTAAAAATAGGAAAATATTTATTGTGGAAGACACTAAACTTTACACTGCTGGGTATTTTATAGCTGATTTCATTGTAATTGAATTCGTTTGGTAATGTATATGAATTAAAATATTGTCCGAGGGAATATGCTGTCAGGAAAATTAGAAACGCTTCAAATTACATTACAAATGTTTACGTAAATTTACTTTATTTGCAAGCTATATCTGTATGTGTAGCAGGAATGAATACAGTCATATTCAGGTTTGAAGCTTAAAAGAAAAATATACATTCGTAAACTGTAACAGCAATCAAAGCATCGTTGAATTCTACAGATCTCTTTCTACATGAAAATGAGACTAGGCTATTGCCTTACGGATCACTAATTATATGCCTTTGCCCCATTGCAGGCATAATGTTCATATTTGGAAGACATTACAATACGTGTGATTTTAGTAGCACTTATATCTGTAGAGTGTAACATTGAGAGGATCATTTAATGCTTGTGAAATAATACATGTGAAATTAGTGAATAGATTTCAATAGATTCTATTTAGTTTCATGTATCGTCAAATTATAGTCATACATTGCTGCAGTATGGTTTTGTGTTTCAGTCTCAACAACTTTGATGTGAACATTCTGCGGATCTTGTTTTAAAAGAATACGCTGACTATCCAAATTATATAAGACCAGTTACATCAAGCGCCCTGTTGTCAGTGCTCAATTGTTGATTATCAAGTAACTTACAGGGCGTAATCAGCTTATTGGCCGTATATTCTCCAATGTAGAGATTTATCTGACTTTAAATGTGTTGCCACCCTGAATCATTCGTATCAATAATAAAAAGAAAATAACAATTCTCTTCGCTGCATCCGTTCCAATTACACGCACATGCGAAGTCTATAGCATTTGCTCAGTCATTTAGTAGGCATAGGAACGCACTGGCAAATTACAGGTTAAATAGCGCAGCAAACAACAGCAAAAAGAATATATACCTAGCCCTATCGTCGGAGTAGTTTTTACACACTCGATTAGTTGAAAGTCGAACATTCTAAACGCAAAATATGTCATCACGTATCACCCGACCTGCAAGCATACCCATATCGAAATTGTATATGGTTACTTTGAAAGAGAATCCCTACTAACTAAATCACTCTTTCTTATATCCCCCAACTCTACCCTAAACTGACAGAAATATTCCACATTTGTTTCCCGCTTCCATTTTTAACTCTTAGAAACAACCATATTCATTCACCTCCTCGAGATTTTCATTGTTTCCTACTAGTATGAGAGCGCAATTGTTTTCTTAGTGAGGGATTGATGTATCTCAACTAAATATCGACTTATTGCAAATAAGTATATTAAATATGTTGCTGACCATCATATTTTCCAAAACAATTTGTTGTCTTCTTTCTTCCATGTCCTATGAAACGCTGTCTCTGGAGCGAGATCGACTTATGACGTATTTTGTATGTTATTCACGGAAGATGACACATTTACAAAAGGAAATGATATTTAACCTACATCAGCCATTTATATCTTGCAGTTAAATCACCGGTTATTTCCCAATATTTTTCACTCCGTATATGTTGGCACAAGAGATACAACAGCATTCATTGTTATTCCTCTCATGTATATTCTTCACATATCACCGATGCTTAGACCTAAAGAGTACCAATTTTCTCCAAAGATTTCACATGCAAACCACTCTATATTGAATCCATTTTCTCTTCCACGTGTTTACGTCGTGCTACAGCTCTTTATACTGAGTGTTAGGTATATAGATCAACTCCTAGTCTACAAAACTAGGTGACCAACCCACTGCACGCTGTCTTACAGCCTAATATAAATCCTAAATTTCTGATGAGATGAAACAAAGTAGATTATGATGGAATTAGTAGTAAATCCACGTGAATATAAATATTCTCGATAAATATCTCGCAAATCTGTTTGATTCTCTTGTGTTTACTCCAAATTACACCACGAGTGAACTAAATTCGTTCTCTTTGCAATCGATAAAATAAGTAGCAGTTTTATATAACGATCATCAATTCAACAGAGAGAAGATATACAGGAGTTTTATGTCTTCAAAATAAACATCAGATAGGGACTCAAATATTCTATATTATTAATTACAAATATTCGATTTACGGATGTTATTTATGTAGTTAGAAGGCCCAAATATGCCCAATCCTTAAGCGTGATCTTATCGTATGTATACTTAGCATTTAGAACGTTTCACTAGGGTATTTTTAATCCGGCAATAGTGTTCATATTCATAGTGACTTCTCATAACACCATTCTATTATACCAATAACATTGTAGTAGTGATTATGGAGAAGAATGCGCTTCGCTGAAGGGTTTTCATAAGACCAAAACATATCGGTTCCAAACATTTGAAGAACGGATTTGAATTTGCATCGCATTTGAAATTGCACTGAATAAGCGTTTGTACCAGATGCTCATGTTGAAGATATATTCGACGATATTTCTTTTTAAAATATCTTGGGTCAGTTTCTGTTTTCTGACAGTCTGATGAATATCAATTAGTCCAGCGTTTTTCAATTCACTTCATGATATATGTGAGGTCTTCATATTTTGTAACCAGTTCCGAACAAGGTGCGAGTTCACTTCTAACGTAACAGACATCATTATATTACCAGAAAGAGAGATACGCCACAACAGAATAGGAATTAATAATATTGTAAGACTCAACTATAACGTAGATGTAATTTATTATCTTTTCGGAGATAATAAACTCAAGCAGGTTAAATAATGTAATATATATGAAACTGGGAAATATCTGGAGACGAGCTGAACTCATAATTATTTGAAAGCTGGTCATTGTGTATGTGTACACGTGTAGACGAGTGGGTAAATGTAATTATGAATATTGGAAGATTTTAAGATTTATTAGTAGCAGCGTACAAAAGAAAATTTAACATTGACACTTCATATATGTTACGTATTCAGCTCCGAAATTAAATCTGAATTCACAGCCAAACATATCTTAACACTAACGACAATATTAGTTTCAAATTTTGGCACAAGGCTAGCAGTTGACTGGTGCTTAATTTATCGACCCGGAAAGGATGAAATACATTTACAAATGTATACACGAAATGCAGATTTTATCTGATATCGAACTCAGTGAGAGAGAACATAGACATATTCATTATATCAACACTTCAAAGTCTATTGAGAGTTTCGCCCCATAGTGGGCTGCTCAAAACAGCAGAATGCGGAACGAATCATTGATGAAAAGAAACACTCTCTCTTTCTCTCTCACACTCTGTATACCATATTATTATTATTATCATCATCATCATCATCATCATCATCATCATCATTATCATCATCATCATCATCATTATTGTTATTATTGTTATTATTATTATTATTATTATTATTATTATTATTATTATTATTATTATTATTATTATTATTATTATTATTTTTATTATTATTTTCCTCATTGGTGTTGTTTTGTATTTAGAATAGAATAGATATATACACATTATAAAAACAATAATAGAAAAAATATAGTACAGTACTGTTTCTACTTCGCGGATTTTCATCAATCGCGGGAGGATTTGGAACGTAACACCCGCGTGGGATTATTGTAATAATAGTTTGATTCTGTGATTACATGTAACTGAGGTTTCTATTAGGAGGAATGAGAAGTAGAGAAAGAAAAGCAAAAGTGAGAGTGAGAGTTAAAAGCAGACACACACTGAAAGTGAGTGGAGCAGAGAGAAAGGGGGCAATAGTTAGACAGGGAATTAAAGATCGAACGCATTTTCTACAAATCGTTTTGAGAAAAATGGAACACAAAAAAAATTATAATTGTCATTTTTCAACCTAAATCTGTTTAGTGAGGAAGACCATGCAAAATTCTACTATGTTACAATCTCTTGCAGACTGAAACCTAATCAAAGGAGGATATAAATATTGTAATAACAAAAAAATAAAACAAAATAATTTTATATTCATATTACGGTGAAGTTAATGCTGAAGTGAGTGTTAAACGACATAGTAATTCATTTTATTATTCTCAGTCTGAGATCAAACTGCATCAATGTGAGACTCGAATTTATATCTTCACTGTCGAAATAACATGTAAAAGTCGTATATTAAGAGCTCTTCCAGGAAAAATTACATGTGTCTCCTAAATTAAAGATACTCTGATATTATCTGAGACACAGACTAGACACAAAGAAAGTCGAATGAATTGTGTATGGTAGACTCAGAAATATCATATTTACCCTTTGATGTAGATAATGAAAATTGTCAGATTAAAATAATGATGTGTAGTGGAGGAGAAATGATGATATATCTGTATACATATCTAAATCTAACTATCTATATGTCTATCTGTTTATCTATCTATCATACACTTTAGAAAGTTTATATTTGAGAATATTTCAAACTTCTTTCTCACACTGGTTTCAATGTAGCTATCGTTAATTTTCCATTGCTACCGCACAGTTGTTTTACTATTCCACTCATCTTGCTGATTTTCAATGTAAGCTTTGTCACTTCAAGTCTTTCTGCCTCTTATCTCTCTCACTTATTCTATTACAATTTTTTTATCTTTCACTTTTATCGAATCACATTTACTTTTATGCTGTCATCTACTTTGTCACATACTTTTACTTTTCTTTCTTATTCTGACTTTTACATGGGTTTTATATAAGGAATATTTCCTTCACAATTATCTGCTTTCTTTTCGATTTTCATCTCCCTTTAGATACTTCAATATGGTGGTGACGCTGATTAAGATTATACGTATGACATGTCGGAAATTTGAGAAAGATCCTGATTTTATTTAATTTATGCAAGCAGGCAATTTTTGCGGATGCATGCTCAAAATACAGTTATCACCACAAGTATTCTATTTGTATACAAAATATGTCTACAAATGATGTTTCCATAGAAAATTTCATGGGAATGGAAGTTTTATTAGAAGCATACAAAATCATCTATTTTGCATGCAGTCGATAAAATTCTTTCCTATTGCATGATTTCCCCACTGAGAAACCCCCCACCAGACACGCATCAGGGAGTTATCCATCCGCTCATTTAATGCACATAACAACCCTGTTTTCCAATAAAAGAAAAGGTGGAACACGATCCTGCTGTACAAAAATGGCGATTAGGAACATCTTAAGAGTTATCGTCCTTATCTGCCTATTGTCTCATATTTACAAGCTGTTCGCGAAGATAATCGCCAAGCCATTATCTTAACAAGTGGATGAGCAGAAGCCAAGAGAACAAGCATGTTTTAGAAAGAAGCGTAACAATAGAAATCATATACTCACTCTAATACAGTTGTTGAAACGAGCGAGAGAGTATCGCTTGTCTCTGCATTGTGTTCATGGGTTGTGAGAAAGGCGTCGACAATGTCGAAATCAGTGCAGCCCTGCAAGCTCTCAGGAAACAAGGTTTGACGACGCTCCTGAGCGTCACCCTCCTGAGGGATGTGAACACCGTGTGTACAGCGAAAGTGCCCTTGTTATCCTCACCAGTGAATGTTCCGGTGGGGAACGGTGTCAAGCAAGGAAAAACCATCTCTCCTAATCTCTTCACGACGTATCTCGAAATGGTCATACGTGACACGAACTAGAACGGTGACATCAGGTTAAACGGAGAGCCTCTCACCAGTTTAAGATTCGCTGACGACATAGTTCCGATAGCGGCTAGCACCGATCAGATACAGACCATGCTGGACGAACTACTGGATTTCAAGGTTTTGTCGGTTGGCCTGAAGATCAAATGTACGGAGGAAGTAAGAATGGGTTGCCTAACAGTCGGAGGCGATGATATAGAAGAGGTGACCAGCTATGTGTATCGCGGTCAAGAAGTGACTATGAGGCGAGAGATAGAGAATGAGAGATCATGAATTGCATGAACAGGATGGAAAGCGGTCAACCCGGTGAAGACTGAGCTGAAGGTGAACCTAGACAAAGCAACACGGCAGCATTTGAACTCAGAACATAAAGACAGACAACATATCGCTAGGTATTTTCCCCAGCTTGCTAACGATTCTGCCAGCTTGCTACCTTGCACTCATGAGATATTGATCAAATCGAATCTATGAAAAGTGATATATCGTCCCATGTTTTAACTAGTTTCGATTGGACATTGCCACCTGCCGTTCTGAAAGGGATTACTTTAACTCAAAATTCTGCTCTTGTCTACAAAACATCATTATCATTTCAACTAGAAACGTAAATGATACTCTATAATACAATAATTTCAATGCTGAATTGATTAGGTAATCAGGATTTTAGACACGTTCTACACTCTGAAATTCTGTAACAGGTATTGATATTTATGTCTCAGAATTTCGCCCATGTTATATCGCTATATCTTGGTATATTTCGATTAGTGACCTTCTCTTAGTCATTGTCTTCTTAAAGTTTAGTCTGTTTTCTACTTCGACCATTTTAGGTCATTCCTGATGATAATTTGGCAGTTAAGTATAATAATGTAACCACATGATAAGCGGAAACATTACTAATTCCGAATAATTTCATGTTTCTCTTCTGTGACGGTTTTTGCTCTCATCACAAGCTCGCGTTTGTTCCCCAGTGTCATTCCGCCTCAACGTACGGAAGTGAAGTTTCTTTGCCAGTCATTATTCGATTTGTAGACTGATGCTTCTTGCGCTATTAGAACGCGCTTATGATTGTTGCTTATACTACTTTTGTGTATCTTTCTTTCTTTCTTCCTCTTTATGTAATTTTCTTTCTTGTCCCTTAGAAGGGGATGAATTCAAGTGACGCTTGCTATCAAGTATATGACATATTTCTCACCTGAAATATTCATCTTAAGATCAATCTTTCGAATTCTTTACATGACGTCACAGAAATAGTATTGAGATCTTCGAGGTATTTCAGGAGCTGTATATACATATAGAACCTATGCGATGACATAACATTAAAGGTCACTCCAGTGATGAACCCTGCTTTACAAAATCAGCCACATTGTAAGACGGATGTCCGCTCCATGTGCCATTCACGATTGCTGTTTAATTATTTATTTTTCTTTTGTATTTTTGTGGTAAAATATTACCCCCAACTCATCAGGTGCATCCCCGCTCTTCTTTACATAATTCAACAATTCTTTTTTTGCAGATAAGCATAATGTTTTTCAGAGAGTCAACCCAAGTATCATTAGTGGTGCGTGGCTTCGTGGTTATATTGTTGGACTCGTGATCATAAGATTGCGGTTTCGATTCCTGACCGGGCTTAATGTTCTTGAGGAAACCACTTCATTTCACGTTGCTCTAATCCGGTAAAAATGAGTAATCCTGCGACGGACCGGTGTCCCGTCCAGGTGGGGAATGTACACACCATGAAACCCAGACTCTGGCCCTTATGAGTCGGTATGACTCGAGGAGATAACTTTACTTAAATTACTTATCTAGGTATCATACAACTGTATGATTCTAAATTTTAGGAAGACACTTTTGTGTTAATGCTGATCATGTGGAGTCGTTTTTGATTACCTGCATTCCTATTTACACTTGAATGTTCTATCGCTTATTTGTACATGTTCGGCAAACTCAGATTCCCGCCTTATTTTTGTAATTACTATAATTTGATTCCTCGTCCATTTTTTTTTTTTTTGACTCACTGTATTTCTATTTTCAAAATTTTCAAAATTGTTTTTATTGTTATGGCGTGTTTTGTTCTACATAATTTCTTGATATTAACTCTCACCAAGACAGCAAATTAATGAGTATCCACACTTAAATTCGTGTATCGAAATATCTTTAATATTAAATATTTAAGAGTTATACCTTTTCCCAGGCCAGTATTGCTGTTCACTTCAAATCTACGACAGCGTAAGCTTCCTTGGTTGAATGTTATCCAAGAAGGAAACATTTCATTCAGTAAAGGAAGAAAAATATACAAATCCATTGGTGAGAGACGTCACACAACTTTCTATTCAAAAGCAAATAATAATAATAATAATAATAATAATAATAATAATAATAATAATAATAACAATAACAACAACAGCAGCTGCACAACAAAAATAACATCAACAATTACATCAACCAGAAGAAGAAGAAGAAGAAGAAGAAGAAGAAGAAGAAGAAGAAGAAGAAGAAGAATACATAATATTGACGTTTGTTCAGGGCCTTTTATGCTGAACATTTGCAGGTTGGGTTCTTATTGGCACAGTATTGCTGTAAATAGGATATTTCCGGTTTTCTTGCTGTAGTTGCATTACTTAAATAATCTCATAAATATTACATTAAGAACTCCATCAATATCACAGTGTATATAGAATCCCTTTTCAAAAAGTTATCATTTCACACATGGAATCGATAACTGCCACATCGAATAAAACAGATAAAACTAGATGCATTAGTTACACGGCTTTTATAACAAAGCTATTTGAACTGTAAACAAAGCTGTAGATATTACGATCAAACAGGATGTTACGGAATTTCGGTAAGATCATGGTTGACTGCATTGTTGTAAAGGGTGCTGAGAGTTGAAACAACAGATTCTCTACCTCTTGCTTATTATATTTAGCATTACAAGGAGAAGCATGAATTGGTTTTCATATCCAACGTAAATATGTGCATTCTGAGAGCTTTATTACAGCAATCAATGCTATATCTATCACGTAATATAATTACTCAGTGATGTATTTTAAGCAGCTCCACTATCTCGCATCGAACACTTGTGGATATATGATTTAAGATATACGAAGAAGCTTGTTAGAATAATAATCTGTTGACGTTTGTGTACCGTAAAATTCCTTCATTTCTATTTCACCTTCCCCTACAAATGTATTACTTCTTTCCCTTACACAAACTGTAACTATATTTCTATCGACCCTGTGTATGGTTTTTTTTAATCGACCGTTAAAGACAAATGTTTCATGCACATATGCATACACGCAATATATATACCTATATATATATGTATATATGTATATATATATGTATATATGTATATATATATGTCTCTCTCTCTCTCTCTCTCTCTCTCTCTCTCTCTCTCTCTATATATATATATATATATATATATATATATATATATATATATATATATATATATATATATATAAGTGTGTGCGTGTGTGTGTGTGTGTGTGTGTGTGTAAATATATATATTTATATATACAAACATACATACATGCACACACTATAGCAATATTGAGGATGTCTAATGTAATGTTTGATATTTTCTTCAACAAGCATATATAAGCAGTTTATTTTCGTTGTTTAAATGGTAACGTATCAAAGTTCACTTTGAAAATTAACCTCACAAAACGAGAAATCGAATCCCCCAAAGGGACAAGAATTTAGAAAAAGGGTAGAAAATATTTCGTCTCATATTCATAGATAATAAATAATCGAGTCATCGTTAAGATCCATTATCAGAGCTATAGAAATCACAAACAAATATCTGTCCTATATATCGTAGCTTATGGTTATTGGTCGAATGATATTGAATATTAATTCAAAATATATGTTAGAGAATCACTAAAAATATCTCTAAATATTCGTAACGACCGTGAAGAATTAATTTGTTGAACAAATGCAACACAACATTCAAACAAATTATTCCGTGTATAATTTCTGATTTAGAAACGTATCCATAAATTCATAATGTCGCGTGATGTAACAATTTGCATTGAGCCTCTTTTTCTTACCGGCAGTCTATAACAAATTACATAGAAGGTATTCATAAACATCTTTGCGATTCAATCACACTTTTAGATCTGTCCATATACGTTTGTCAGATATTTGCCCTGTAAAATGCTGTTGCAAATTACACCCTCAAGACAAAGCAACAACTTTTCAAACCGGTTTTTCTTCTTTTCTGAGGTTTGTCATCGCACATAATCTGTTTTTACAGAGTTTTGTTTTTCTGTCTATAAAACACTTTAGAAAGAAGAAATTAACACATAAACACACAAACAAAGAGTCAAAAATATTGTGTAGCATGATTTTGCTTTTCACAAAATAAAGCAAATGTTAACACCAATGATAGACGAATTTCATGTAATGTAACCAGGTGGATTTTCCCTGAAAACCGCATGTACCTCATCACCAACTCAGGACTATTTTCAACACATAATTAAAATGGATGAATTCTATATTTTCTCAGCTGTTTGTGTGTTGCCTTTGCAATATGGATATTTAAATGCAGCGGTCGTTAAATATCTTGCTTACGAACATGACACTTTTAATACAAAAGTTATATACAAGAGAATATATTTCTAATAATATATAACAAACGATTGTAGCAGTTTGAGGACATGTTTTAGAATTGTTTTTGTTGGGGATACAATAAGAAATGTTATAAGAATTTTTCACAATTATTCTTGGCATATGACGCTTGGGTCACTAGTAAGTTTCGTCGTACGCAACCAAAGTAAAGGTGTTACTAATCCTGGAAATATTAATATTGGTTTCAAGCACAAGTACATCGAGAAGACTTATTTTAGTAGCAAGCAATCTTTTCAATGTATATATTGTATCTAAAATGAAAAGGTGAAACTGAAGCTAATATCGACGCGATTTGAAGTTAGAGAAATGAAAGCCATAACGAAATATCTTATCCCACTTTCTCCGCAACTCCACCCATTTCTCTAAATTCCTGTCATTAGTTTATCATAAATGTTTCATTGAAAAAACAAAAACAGCTTCTTTATACATTTAAAATATTTGACTAGATAGACCTATTATGAACCCAATTATTTAAAGATACCTCTTGAGTGTTCAAATATTAGAACTATTCTCTTAAAATGACCCTTGTAGGAATTGAACATGCGTTGAAGTACGCGAAATAGCATTGTCTGATCCATACTTCATAGTGCTAAAATAAATATCAAGATGCGTTAAATACATTTTATGAACATAATAGAGATAATACCTGCTTTCTGTTTATTGATGATGTTATCTCCTTGTGTGTCTGCTTGTCTGTCTATATAGCAGTGAAATGTCTATTTAATCACGTGCATGCGTATCTTAGGAAGCTGTCGACTTGTTCTAGAATTTAGCGTAT
>NC_142939.1:1567946-1585446 GCF_046866305.1 Octopus bimaculoides | reverse complement strand
TCTTAGGTAATCGATGACGTATTGTGAGCGTATATGTTCGATATGCAATGATAGTTTCATAAGTATGATACTGCTTATGAGGGCTTTGTATGAAGGTGTGTGCATATTTATTTGAATAAGGGTTGTTGAAGGATGATGAACAATACACCCAAGTTTCGAAACGTGAATTCTCCAAACCCCCAAAGAATTCCTCTCTACACATGGGTATGATGCTCTCTCACTACTTCTGCTCGTGACCAGAGATGCACATATCGTCAGCCACTAAGGGACTTGCTCAAGTAGTTATGGTCAAATATCTGAAAAGCAAATCTGTGGTATTTAGCAGAATATTTGCTTTACCCCATCATTTATACCAAGACAAAACAATATATATGATAGCACTTCAAATCATTTAAGATCAGACGCCATGGGAGTCACTGCCTGGTAATGCATCAGGGTATTTATTATTATTTTCATTATTATTATTATTATTATTATTATTATTATTAATTATTATTATTATTATTATTATTGGTAAAAAGTTTCGCTCGATCATGAGAAGAAAATCTTTTATTTGCCACATCATTTCGTGTTGTGTTTAAAAATTCAACCCATGTCATCTTTGATTTTCACCCTTATGAAATCGATGATGTACATTACGAGTCCTGCATTGAGGTCTATATAATCGAATACTCCTGTCAGTTTACAAATTCAATTTCTTGTCAAGTATTCTTCTTATGTAAGAAATGATTCTCGTCGTTGGCTGAACAATTATTTGAGTTCTTAGTAATGACTGACGACGTCGAGAATAGAAGCAAAGTAGTCACACACCAACAAATACACACACACACATATACATAAATATACACACATATATAAACAAATCACATACACATAAATATATGCACACGTATACGCATAAATATACAGATATACACACAAATGCGCATGCACATACATAGAAATACACACATATTTTCCCAGAATATCACGAATACACACATGTACATGAAATGACACATATATACACAAACATAGGCGCATATACCCATATCACTTATGCACACATATAAGTACACAAAAATATACGCTCACACAACGCGCGCGCGCAACCACTCATACCCACGCATGCGCAAATTTATATATAAATGAATAGACACGGTCATAAAAACATTCCCTACTAATATTACACCTTTCTTTCTCTATCTATCTATCTATATAACTCGCTCTTTCTAATTTTTCATGTTTCTCTACTTGAAATGATGTCTGACTTCACACAGAGGGTTAGAAACAGATTGAACTTTTAGAGCTCATATTTCACATGAGAAATGACGACGACTGTGTCGTTTACTATGATGCGGAACTAATTTGAAACTTGTCACCTATCAACAGAAATGGACCGTTAATTCTACTCTCAGAGAATGGGCGTCTCCGGTTTCGATTCTCTTTCAAAATCACAAACTTTATATACTCACATGAATACATATTCCCAACTAGTCATGATTATGGAAGTTCAAATATATAGTTAAACAGAATGTTTGTTTTTTTCTTTTGATGTAATTACATCTAAAATAGGAAGGCAATGAAATTATCATTTCATGGAAGAATGAGAAAATAATAACAAACATTAAATCTAACATGCATCCGTAACATAAATTCTCGGGAAATTTAGTACTTACAACACTTTTTACGCTTAGCTTGTTCACACCATCAGAATTTTCCAACAATTAATGGTTTCATTAAAATGCATAATATTTATAAGCGTGAGGAAAATATCTAAATACAAGCGAGTTAATTTTTCGGTTAATTAAAATTTCCAGCCTACGGTTCTACTTATGTCACATCATTATTTGCACCGATAATATGCTTGGAAATAGAAATAAGTTTCTTTTCCATTTCCTATTTCGGGAATATTGAAATATCAAGATTTTGAGTCTATTTTATAGAAAGCAATATCTATTTAACGGTTTGATAAGTACGGAACATTTAGGAAATAGATTTCATGACATGTAATTTTCGACAGTTTTATATTTTCTATCAAAACAATTTCGTATGACATGCAATGTGAACGCCTCGCAAAGTTGGCACGAAGAACACAATTTGGAATTCATAATTGTTCAGAAGTATTAAGTTACGATTCACTCGTCTAACCAATGCATACTACGTTTCTAAGGCAAGTTTTGTAAAGAATTCCAGACAAGTATTACATAGAACCCAGCTTGCTTCCAATTGAGATCAATTAATTTCGTTCCCTCATGTTCTCTCCAGTTGGAGACGAACCTGTGATATCGGGTGACAGCAATACTTGTAATATTTGTTTCTTCCTCATTGCACTCTGAGAGGAAAATCTCAACGAGGTCAAGTTTGGATACTATTCATTCGGGTCGATAAAATAAACAGCTTTTCCATGGAGGTGGTTTGGGATAAATCATACCGTGTGATATCTGTTCAGGGTCTTTGCTTGCTCAGTATACATCTAGTGGAGTTCTAAACATCCAGAGCCGGCCCTGGATTTGAAAACAACTCTCTTCTCTCTCTCTCTCTCTCTCTCTCTCTCTCTCTCTCTCTCTCTCTCTCTCTCTCTCTCTCTCTCTCTCTCTCTCTCTTTCTCTCTTTCTCTCTCTCTCTTTCTCTGTTGCTAGTTTCTCGTTCCGATGCTGCCTGTCTGATGAAACATAAAAAAGTAAAAAACAGGTCATTTTTGTCTACACGAAGAATTCAATTATTTACTCTTTTACTCCTTTACTTGTTTCAGTCATTTGACTGCGGCCAGAGCTTATTCTTTGTAAGCCTAGTACTTATTCTATCGGTCTCTTTTGCCGAACCGCTAAGTTACGGGGACGTAAACACACAAGCATCGGTTGTCAAGCGATGTTGGGGACAAACACAGACACACAAATATATATACACACATACGTATGCATATACATATACGAAGGGTTTCTTCCAGCTTCCATCTACCAAATCCACTCACAAGGCTTTGGTCGGCTCCAGGCTATAGTAGAAGACACATGCCCAAGGTGCCACGCAGTGGGACTGCACCCGGAACCATGTGGTTGATAAGCAAGCTACTTACCACATAGCGACTCCTGCGCCTTAGTTAACAGTTTGTTATTTCTAATGGAATATATAAACTTGAAACAAATATTACCTATTATAGGTACACTACGTATATAACTGATTCTTCATGTATAGAAAATTGGAAGTGCCTCAAAGAAATTGAAGTGAATTAAAATAGATGACACCATCTTTGTTATGTACAATATTTTCCTTCTTTAATCTACTTATTAACATGGCAAAATACTTTGGGCTTCCTCGCTTAAAAATCGTTCGTTCACCATAAACAAATAGGACGACTTATCTGAAAAGACAAGGTTTGCTAAGCCAGTGTAACTGACTAGGTCTAATATAGTGGAATGCATGAATTTACGCACCGCATGACATTCGGTTACACGACACAGAACATCACTTCTGCAGTCGCACATAATTGATAATTACGACAGTCTTCACATGAAATCTGTATTTGCTTAGTTTTGCACCTTATCGACATACATACACTATGAACAAGGAAATGTGGTAGAGATTGCACACAGTTGTAGGCAATAAAAATGTCATCAAATTTATGACATGCACAATAAAGTTAATAGAATAATTGTTCTGTAATTAGTACATTTAGCCTATACAAATCTGGTAAATGCAAAAAAGGCTTCAAATCTGCGTCTCGCCATAGTCATATGAACAAAAAACAAATATTGAATTGCAACTAAATTGAGATAGGGGTTCGACATCAGCCAATTGCCATATATGTAGAATATAGTAAAGACTGTGACATTTTATTCACGCGCCAATCTGTTCTTTGATTCATTTATTCAGAAATAGATAAAACTTTCTATGTCACTAGTAGCATTTCATTAAATATTGAATATTACATATGTAATTAATGATCTATTTTATATGCACTAGAGGAAGCAAGTTCAATTGATATGTGACATCAATTATCTTCACATTTCCTATACGAGGAAGCGGTAAGGTAGGTTTGTCAAATGTCGAGAACTCACAGTAATTACTTTGCTATATTATTGCAAACATGTATAGAAAGACAAAAGCCATCGAAGTATTACTAAAGGCTACAAAATCGGTCAACTTGTTTCGTATACTTTCATTCCGGATGAATACGGTGTATAATAACTTTATAATCCTCCATCTGTAATACCCGGATTAATATAAGTACACACGCACAAGCACACACACACACATATGAGTATACAAATACATATATAAGTATATATGTATGTATATATATATATATATATATATATATATATATATATATATATATATATATATATATATATATGTATATGTATGCGTATATATAAATATATATATATATATACATATATATATATATATATATATATATATATATATATATGTATATATATATATATATATATATATATATATATATATATATATATATATATATATATATATATATATATATATATATATATATATATGTATGTATACATATATTTGTGCATATATACATATAAAAATAAAGCAGTCGGAGCTCTCATATTACAAGACAATATCCCACAATGCTTTCGAGTCACCATACATATGCCCATCCATAGGCACTAAAGCTCACAAGACACCGATATCACTGGAATCTTCCACAGAATCAGTTATCTCCAGAGGTTATGTGTAAAAAAAATAAATGAAGGAGGTAGAGTCTTAAGAGTAAGTATCTTTTGAATACTGTAGAAGCCATCTAGACGGCACCTACCAAACAATAGCTACAAAAAAAAAAAATGAAAGCAAGTTTTGCAGTTCTGAAAAGCGAAAACAGCAACATCGTGCGCATCTTCTTTATGACTTCCAGCAGAACATTAAAATAACTTGACTAACATACTTCAAGCGATAACTGGATGTGAAATGCTCAGTATGACAAAAACTGACTCTTCATGGGTATGCTACACGAAGACTTGTACATCACATTAATGACTACATGAGGTCCAGTCTTACTTGGATCCTAAGACCACCATATTACCTTCGAAAGCTATCCAAGAATAAGCGATTGATATAATAAACTTAACGAACAAAAATAATCCGTGAAGCTCTTCGTGCCATAAGATGCACCCAGTAATGTCGATTATACCACATTTCTGAGGAAAACATCAAACACATGATGAGCAGCTGGCCCTAAATATCGATACTACGTCCACTATATAACATGATGATTGTTGTTGGTAAAATTATATAAAATGTCACCTAATGAAAAAAACATGTCCCATGTTTCATTCATACACATCAACACAAGGAACATTCCCATTAAAACATCAGTGAAGACCAAACAAACTATTTGGATGTATTTGTTTGGGACAGAGCGCAAGAACAAATATCAAAGAGACCAGCTGCCTTGATAACGTGAATATAACTTCGAAAATCAAAGACGGCTGTAGGCAACTACTTCACAATATTTAAGTTTTCTACCCAGGTTATAAATTCACATTTACTAATAATAATTGGCGTCTTCGTTTTGTTAATGCTTAAGTGACAATTTGAGAGAGAAATGGTTGTCAGGAAAAGAAATCAACTACTTAAGAAACACACTTAAGTACTTAACAATTTTAAAGCAGAACTGTAAAAATGTGCAAAACATTTTCTCAAATTCAATGTTTTGATTATCTGTATTCTAAAGTTGGAAATGTGCGTCATTGTTAGAAACCAACCCCTTCCTTACGAGACTGCAAGTAATAAATCATTGAAGAGAATATTCAGATACATATTTTCACATATATGTACACAGATGCACGTATATACAGAGGGGTACACACATATATAGATTGTCTTTTCGACAACGTAAACTGGATGAAAAAAGCAGCTCGTGTAAAGCAACGCATTAAAACGATTGTTTAAACGAAGGCAGGTATTTCTATTGTGTAATACCATTTTAGCACCACAAAACGCACAGGTTTGAACTGTTATGTATTGTGACTTCAGTTAATCAAAACAGAGTGTTATAATATACATAACTGGAGGCATGTCAATATAGTGAATTGTTATATAATACAAAGTCGAGACAAATGGAATTCTTATTACCTCAAGTGTAAAGAAAATTCTCGCTGTTCCAGAAAAGCACGTGCCCAACGGTGGTATCGATTGTTATTTTACCGTTCATCTAACGAGCCATATCTGGGACAGGGTCTTTATTCGTTATTTATGATATTTGACTGCGTTGTGTTAAGCCAGATTACCCACGTGCATGTAAATACAACTCTTTGGACAGTAAGGTAGTGTAAACCTTTGATCAGGCAAAATGAACATGAATACATACAGTAACTTACCTCTACACAGCTTTAGTTTCACTTTTGTTGTGCTGTAGAACTACCACGGATAGGCAATGCGATTTTCTGCTTTTTTCATTGTTCTTCTGTCTATCTGACTGCGACTCAACTGTTTCATATCTACAGATAAGCAGTGTTTATTGAAAATATAGGTTTAGGATAAAACGTACATATATAAATTGTAAATCGTCGTCTATAGAGAAACGGAAACATTGAAAGTAATTCTGTAATAGCTTTATACAGCTCTCGTAATAACTCATTTAAGAAATATCGTCATGTATATGTTAATTTAATTTCAAAGAATTCCAGTGATTTGAAAATATTTATTTAATACATTAACTTTTACAAATATATTTATGTTCATAAAATACTTGTGATTTTGCAAAAAAAAGAATATCTAAAAAAGCTGCAAAAGAAATGGAACTTCTAAATAACTTTCTTGACATATTCTTTCGCAGTGTTTCTTTAATTTCATTTTGTAGCAAAACTCTTAAAGTTTTCTACTATATTATATATCTCGAGTGCCAAGACATCCATAAAAAGTCTGCAGTATATCACTTATAAATATGTTATATGTATTTGTGTAAATGTTTGTGGAAGCTCTCATATATACGGTTGTGTGCACAAATATAAACTTATACATTTATATAAGTCTCCCTCTTTCTTTTTTACTCTGTTAATATATCTCTCTGTATCACTCTTTATATATATATATATATATATATATATATATATATATATATATATATATATATATATATATATATATATATATATATATATATATATATATATATATATATATATATGTATATATATACACGTATATATCATCCTAAGAATTCTCGCCGATATTTTACGAGACATTTCGTTTCCAAGGAGAACGTTCTCTTTTCTGCCAATTTCAAAGTCTCAATAACTTAATGACTGCATCATTTATGTGCTTTTATCTAAGAAGTGATGCCGAAGAATGATGTTCATGTAGATTGAAATAACATATATCATATAATATATGTGCCTAGTTGTACACCCTACCCTCACCTACCCCCATACGCACACTCATACACTCGCATATATATTTGTGTATGTGTGTGTATTTGTGTGTGTCTACGTGCTTGTGTATATTCATAAACGTTTATAATAGTATGTGTATGAATCTGAATAAATGCATATGTGTACACATAGATATAGACACACGGTTACATCGGTGTATAGGCATATGGTATATATACATACCTAGATAAATCTAGTGTGATAGTTCGGTCTCTTGAATAACGGAGCAGAAATGTGAAAACAAATTATCGGTGAGCGGATAGTCAGACATTCTAGGGGAACTTAAATAAAATCTGAAGGTGCTGCTCCAGCATAGCCGCAGTCAACTGTGTGAATGAAGTAAAAGAAAGAAAGGATAAAAGAATAGCATAACATAACTATATACTTTTTTGTGTATACTCGATGGGAGTTAAAAAGTGAACACATGCAAAAAGATCTTGAGGAAATGGTAAGTTACTAATATCTGCCAGTATCTTAGTAAATAATAGGAAAGGGTTTCAGGATACATGATATAAATTAAATTTCCTCCTTTTCGCTAAATCTTATTATTTTTGTTTCTGTTATTAACTGACGAGTCATTGTTCTGATGCATTATTTAACGAAACCGTTATCGAAGTCTTTAAATGTGTAGTAATAAAAATGAACTCCCATCTGAGTTAAATGTCAGCAACAGAAAACTGTTGATACATGCTACGGTTTACCAGGCATATGCATCACAAACGAATGTGTGCCACAATGTGATCTTATATTAAGATAAACAGCGCATGAACTAGCAGGTGAAGGTCTACTTAGAATTGTTTTCAGGTCGAATAGCCCATTCCGCTCAAAAGGTCCCTTAATAAGGCTTGTATAAGGATTTGAATGTAACATCCATATTTATTAATATTATGCGATGAAAACTCTCAGCTGATTTTGCTGGATATGCAAATTATCAGCTGTCCACAACCAGTAAACTAAGTTGGCACTAGTTTACTTGTCATTCTTTAAGAATCTGTAAAGAATTCTTGCAGTTCCAAGCAACGCTAATTTCCAAAGGTATTCTATCTTAACATTTGAACCAAACTTTTTCAGCCATGTTGATAGCTGAGTACTGATGCTTCCAAGTGCACTAATTACTATTGGTATCACGTCTACTTACCTCATTGAACACAACCTTTGCATTTCCCGCTTCAGATCGTCATAGTCGTTCAGTTTGGTTTCTTCCTTCTCTTTGATCCTATCAACACCGGGCTATTATCATTATTTTATTGTTCTTCTTCTTCTTATTATTATTATCATCGTCATCATCATCATCATCATCATCATTGTTATTTAAGGCGGAGGGCTGGTAGAATCATGGTAATGTTCGAATAGCAATAGAGACTGTTTTGTTTTTAATTGTTATTCCTTTTTATCTCATTTTCCTCATTGTGTTCATCTTTAATTGAATTTTCGTTAATATGTGAGCATAAATGTCTTGTATTTGTTATTATATCTTATTCAACCGAAATCAAAGTTGTATACCTTAAGGAAGACTGAAGTTAGAGTCTGGAAAATGAATCCTTGGACACTATTCGAAATCTCTCGGAATGGTCGAGAATGTATAGCGATCTTTATACTCTCAGCCGCAGTTATAAAGCAAAACAAACCATAGATGCAGAGCACATTCAGAAATATGAAAGATATCAAATTTCCTAAATTATTATTTTTGCAAATGATTCAATATATTTCAGCTTGGTAGATCACTATGTCTATCATAATAAAATTCAATATCAAAATTTAGAAAATCGGCTAAGCTACAAATTTTGGCATAAGCATTCGCAAAAAAAAAAAAAAAAATTATATAACGCTTTAGTCGGATCTACTGCTTGCATACTAATATGATATTCTTTCTGCTTAATTTGTCAAACATGTGATATTCGCTAAAGTCAAGAATCTGAGAGGCTGGGTAAGGTTGGACTATAACCAAACAGTTTTAAAAGGGAAATTTTTTTTTAAGTACAATTTGCAATAAATTATTCGCATATAATATGCAGTTGAAAAATATCTGAGACAACTGGACAGTTTCTAAATGTTTGTTTATATCCCCACGGCATACAAATCATACACATTCGTGAACTTTACATATATCTGTCGACCCATAAAACCTCCAGTTTCTTTTGACTGTCTTTTTTTACGTGATAAATATACATTTCGTTTCGATGTGAAAGAATCAAAACTATTCGGAATATAGTTTATCATTTTTAACTTTGTGAATTTCGCTTGCCTAATCACACCAAAACATAAATATCTTCTACTCAATTTATAATTGAATCCTATTGGGGTAGAACTCCACGCATTGTAGCTGAAATACTAGCTAAACGATCGTTTTAGCTACAATCGTTCTAATATTTAATTCTTCCTCTATAATTTTGTATCTACGCTCCAGAGCTTTCCTGAGTGTGGTAAATCAGGAAATATTTACTTTAATCAAATACAAGCAGCAATATATTATAACAGCATAATTATATAAAATGGCAATAAATATTGTTAGTTTTCTGTTATTGATTAGAGAAATGTAACGACATTCGTGCAATTAGTTTTATGAGGGAAGTAGCAATAAAACGGCGGTGTTTGAGAAATTGGAAGAGAATATTAAACGATAACTACTATTTCCGATTTGATTCAGCACACATCCCTTTATTAATAACATTATACTGGACGCAGCTTAGTTTTATTCCTCTTTACGTTTTAATGACTGCTACATTCATCCTCAACGCCGAGTACCAATACACATATAAGTAGATAGCTTTAACGGTGACGACTCTTTAAGGTCTAGATATTGATTCACAAGTAATAATACTCTGAGAGTGTTTGACTGAGAACTATATGTTCAAGACAACAGACACTAACGCTTGTATATTTATACAACTGATTATAAAGAATAGTTTACTTTTTTTATTAAAATGATAGAAACTATATAGAAATAATTGCTATAAAAACGATAACGCTCTAAGCCAAAACACAAATCGCAACGTCTTCATTTGTGCAGCCCAAATAAACAGTCAACATCTCCTTCAAATTCCATCTAACTTATTAGACCGAAGTATGTGGTATAAACGGTATAAAGGCTATTATTATTATAGATATACACAATGCTAGATGGTCAGCATTGCAATACCATTATGAATAATTATAAGAAATACCGACGATAAAGTCAATAACATTCTATTACTGATATAACATTCAGTAACTCAAAATCGAGTTAATCTCTGAACGGTGGTGTATATCACATTTGTTGAATGTTGATATGTCATATCTTTTCCATGGCAAGAATTGTATCGACCAAAGGACTAGATTTTATCTATATTTCAGGGCTTGTTCATTTTGGTTTTTCATTTTTTTTTTCTGTTCAGGACCGTAATTAGTATTATGATGTGCAATAATGAGGCGAAATACGAGGAACAGTTTAAGTGATATTTTGATGTCTTCCTAGTGTTCTTTTTCTTTTGTTTTTCTGAATGTATGGAGATTCATAAACAACACTGTAGGAGGTTTGAACTGACAACAACAGTGTGTGATATCTGCTGCTCTTATATAGGAAAACAATTGTATGTGCACACAAACTATTTGGTTCGAGATTGATAGGTGCATGCGTGTTACTATTTACTCCTTTCGGCTGAGAGTACCAACTGTTGTTTCGTGGCTCCTGCTTTAATTATCTCTGGAAACTTCTATAAGCATCTAGGTGTCTGTGCTTGGTGTACATATGGCGAGGGTGGAAGTTGATATTGATGTTTTCTGGCAGTAATGAAATATGATCTTTAAATGTCTCAAAATTTTTGTTTTCATTGATCATGTTTTCATGAGTCGGTCCTCCATTTCCAACTTACAGAAATATACATTGTAGTACTTTGCGTACTCTGTAATCTAGCTATGTTTGTTATATTGTGTAACCCGCTTTTTTATAGAGAAAATTTAGTTTGAAAATCATGAAAACAGAATAGATATCGCGATACTTGAAACCCAAATAACTATTTCGCTACTAAAGGCAAATATATCAAAAGCCTAAAAACCATTATACCATCAAACTGGTAAGACGGCGTTTGATGATATTAATCAGAAAACACATAAACCTAAACATTAACGGCCGTCGTTCTTTTGAACGTATTTTTCTTTAAAAACAGGAAGTCATGCGTGCCTTATTTGATAACCGAATCTGCCAATATTATTCAAAGTCCTGCAGTTTTCTTTATAGATATTGGCCTTCAAGCAGTCTCTATACTTATTACATTTATATTAACATGCGCAAAATATCACACATTAGGATCCAGATTTAAATCTCAGGTTTTCAAAGTGAAATTTTTAAATCCAAGGCTTGACCTGAAACTAGATATACCAACTTTATTTTGAAAGCCGACTAATGTAGCGCCAGTGTGAAAAGTTATAAGTTTCTGTTATTAATTCGTTGCAGAAGAAGAAGGACACTTCAAAATTGAGCTTCGCTGACCCTAAAATGTGGAAATATATCCATGGCCAGAAAATAGATAAGTATACGCGGATTACTCATTGATGCATTTGCGATAGATTTCCTACAAAGAGGACAAAATATTTATGTAGAGGGATCTATTGATTTAGCTATTATAATAGAGCCAAATTATTAACATGCAACACAGAAATAGCAGGAAGGGTGGCGGGTGTCACGTTTAGGATTGGTTTTGCATAACGAGCAATTTACACCGTATACCAAGATTTTATTTTTTTATGACTTTCGTCAGAAAGTGTTATTTCATATTTACCTCCACCTACAACATAATGGAAATGACTACTATGCCACCCAGACATTGTTGTTGTGACATGGATATTTTCCATTGCATTTCAGACAGATTCATCACAGAGTTGCTGAAGCGGAAATATCGTCATAGCAAATATTCTGCACAAAACCACAGATTTACTTGTCAGGTGCTTCACCTACGACGTTTCATAGTTGTCCCTTAGTGGCTGACAAAACGTGCATCTCTTATCTTCAGTAGGAGTAGTGGGGAAGCATCATAATCATGTGCTGAGGGGGATTCTGTGGCGTTCGTATAAATGTAACGGAAGCAAAGTTTGAATGAAATATCAGATAATTTTGGCACATTCAAGGGGTAAGCAAATACGAAATAACAGTTGAAGACAATGTTATGTGTGATATTAGACAGGGAGTTTGTTTTCATAGTGCTATTCATCATTGTCATTGTGACAAAAGGTAATTGTAGCTGACGTTCAGATTTGAAACAAGTTGTATATAATAACATTGATGCAAAGAGTGTGTTTACTTAAGCAAAATCCATGACCGAGCATTCCTAAGTGTAACTGCTGATATTCTGTAAAACAAGTGCTAAATATATTCATATTGGCACTGAACACCGGGGTTTCGTAAATTTAGAAATATTGAAGCTGATTCTGCAAGACAAAGGTGATTTCAGATAAGATAAGTGAGCGAGTTCTTCCAGAACACTGCCCGAAAACCTGCTCGCAATTCTATACCCACTAGATGACATGTGAAAACAATTCGTTATTCAAAGATAGTTAATTAACTTAAATCCTTAAAATATATTTTCTCGTGCTAAGAAGCACATGAACACATTCTTAAGTCGGAAAATGATGCATATTCAATTGAAATATGGATACATAACAAATGTATGTGCATGTATTTGAGTGTGTGTGTGTGTGTGTATGCATGTAGTTGAGTGTGTGTGTGTGTGTGTGTGTGTGTGTGTGTGTGTGTGTGTGTGTGTGTGTGTGCACGCACGCGCTAGTTTTGTCTTATGTATGAACGCTCCTGCAAAATTTGTTCAATGAATACACTATTCATTTTGAAAAAATATGGAGCAGTTTAGTAAATTACTCGCTGATATCAAATTTTAGCAAAGTTTTAATTCAATATATTGTTGAACGTGCGCAAAAAAAAGATTAAACATTTCTCCTCGTATATCGTATTGATTTATACACACACATACACACACACAAACACTCTCGCAAAGATGTATGTATTTATGTGTACGTATATAAATAGATAGATAGACAAACAGACAGACAGTCAGACAGACAGTCAGACAGATAGATAGATAGATAGATAGATAGATAGATAGATAGATAGATAGATAGATAGATAATGTTAATACTTGCCTGATTTCTGTCACGTGGATCAGGGAAATGCTTACGTCGGTAAACGTTATTTTATGCTTTATTGAATATTCATCCTACACGTCAACACAATGCATTTATTTTTGTTGTAAAAGTTTTAATAATAGAAGGTATTTGACAGAAGTGTTTTGTGAGAGAAACTATGTTAGTCGGGATTGATTAAATTTGGTTACATTTAGAAAAATCTCTACTCAATTAGAAAAGCAGGTATTACGCCTAAATTGCAAAACAATAGATTCGTTCAGAGTATCTGCTGAATCTCATTACGATATGATGAAAGTGAAAGCATATGTTAACAATATATACAACAGTATATAACAACTTGATGTTAGTTCTTGGAACACTTTCTGTGTCTCGCAAGTATTTGAAGCAATATCCAGCCCGACGAAATTTACTTCCATAGGGTTAGCAGATTAGTTCCGATTGACCTAGCAGAATAATATGATTTATTAAGCATCTCCGAGATTTCTAGTTTTGTTCTGGTTCAGATGTTTTTTAATGCAACAGAACATAATGGGACAATTCGTTAGTTGTGACGGAAGATTATAAGTTCAAGATAGCAATTTTTATATCTTACTTAACGTAGATATACTGCAGAAAGCCACAAAACTGCGATCCCTACGTCAAGAAAGATTTTCGTATAAAGGTATATTCAAATTCCACCGAGGTTGACTTTGCCTTTCATGCTTCCAGTTTCGATAAAATAAGTACCAGCTAAAGACTGTAATAGACTTACCCTCTCCCTCAAAATTGCTGCCTTTTGCCAAAATTTCAAATCAATATTTAGATTCAGACGATCTTAATCTATAAGCTACATAAAATTATTGGTCAAAGCAAAATCATAGCCTCAAGGTCACTTTTAATTTTGAGCATATATGAGTACAGATTTCCAACACAATATCAGAGAAACGAAGTACGATCTCCCAGTTATAGCAGTCATTGAATACCTAAAAATGTCTCCGATAAAGACGTTAATCCTTCCTGTTCACTTAATTGTACGTTTATGTCGGTTAAAACGAATACATTTATATCTTATTTATGAGAATCTTCCCCCGTCTTATAAACATCATCGGCGTCATATAAATCACGTCCTATTATAACACATCCCATTTTGTTTAGGTTTTAGTACACTTTCCTTTTCCTACATGCGTGCACATGTACTGTTAACTTATCTACCTACCCACCTACATAAAACATACTTTCATATACATAATACACACATATCTCTGTGTGTGCGTGTGTGCGTGTGTGTATATATATATATTTTAGAGGGAGAGACAGATATCTATCTATGTATGTATCTATCTCTATCTATCTATCATATATATATAATCATAAATATATAGGGATTGACAGTAACCTGCTTCTCCAACATACTGAGAATTCAGAAATAGCAGTCAAAGAACTACTGATTTCAAAACTACAAATTATTACTCCAGATTGATAGCGATATTTTTGTATCAAAAATATCGCTATCAATCTGGAGTAATAATTTGTAGTTTTGAAATCAGTAGTTCTTTGACTGCTATTTCTGAATTCTCAGTATGTTGGAGAAGCAGGTTACTGTCAATCCCTATATATTTATGATTATAAATTATTTACCGAAGAAGGTTTTTTTCATACTGAGCTACCCGGCAGAATTGTTAATTATTAATTTTATTACTAATTGATGATTCCCTGCCCTGCATATCTATATCATATATATATATATATATATATATATATATATATATATATATATATATATATATATATATATATATATATATATAAAGATAGATAGTTAGGATAGTTAGATAAATAGTTTGATAGATAATTAGATAAATAGACACAGTCAGACAGACAGATAGATAGATAGATAGATAGATAGATAGATAGATAGATAGATAGATAGATAGATAGATAGATAGATTTACAAATATATATGTATCAGCATCTTCATATGTTGGTACGTGTATTTCTGCGTGCGCAGGTTTATGTTAATTCCATATTAGTTTATCGTTATCATCACCTATTATGGGTTGTTGCTACAATCTTTTTTTTTTTGATTCAGTCTATTTTTCGTAGGTAAACATTAATCTTAACGATAAAATATAGAAAAAGAAAGGAATATATACACGGGTGTCTTTGCAAGTGTATGTACGTATGTAAATATATATACACACACACAAAGATATACATATATATATATATATATATATATATATATATATATATATATATATATATATATATATATATATATGAGATTTGAAATAGAGTGTTGGAGAGGGAATGCAGTGAAGTTAACCGAAAAGAAATAAAGGAAGAATGACTTCGTTATTCAAGTGTTTCATAGATAAAGGTATTTTAAAAAATGAGATATTAAGTAGATGTTAGAGAGGCTATATATCACGGCTCGTAGTTTGATATTAAACGTTTAGAATTCGATTTGTCGCTATGACTTAATCGATAAAACTATATAATTTCTGAGAAGGTCAAATGTTTTAGAGTTCAAAGTAGAAAGTCTAAGACGGGATATAATAATAATAAATCTTCAGATGACAATGGATAGATTATTGTGAAACATTCTTTTAACTAAACTTTTCTGTTTCTGTTATAAATGGATCGCTTCAAATTATGAAGCTCACTTTTAGTCCACGGAATAACTTGTAACTCTTCTCATTTCCTTTTCTGTCGGCTGTTTTCTCGTATCCGTCTCACATTCGATTTCTACTGATTTTTATCTCTTTCTCTTCCCCTCTCTCTCGCTATCTGTCTGTCTATTTATTTATCTATCTATCTTTCAGTGTGTGTGTGTGGGGGGGGGTCCTTCTGAAATAAGGCTAAGGACCTACGCATATGGATAATTGTATTAAATCGTTTAATAAGTGAATATTTCACTGCCCATGTCAAGTGAATTTGACATGGGCTTAATATATAGAGAAACATTGTAAGAGAGAGGAAACTTAAACATTCACGTAGACATACACCTACAATTATCGCTTTTCTATTCTTTTATTCGTTTATTATTTTACTTTTTTCAGTGCCTACTCTGGAGGTGTGTAGTCGAACGATTCGACCCTAGTACTCGACTTTATGCCTGGTACTTATTCAGCCATATCGAAATGCAAATGCTAGGCTATGCGAAGTTAAGCAAACCAGCACCGTTTGTCAATCGGTGATGCAGGACAAGCACAGATATTATGACTCTCTCTCTCTCTCTCTCTCTCTCTCTCTCTCTCTCTCTCTCTCTCTCTCTCTCTCTCTCTCTCATACACACACACATTCGTACACGAACACACTCACAGACACACAGACATATATACCTATATATATATACGCGGGTGTGTATGATTGTGTATAGAAGAATATATTCTTACTCTAGGCACAAGGCCCAAAATTTCGGGGGAGGGGGACCAATCAATTAGCTCGACTCCAGAACTCCACTGGTACTTAATTTATCGACCCCGAAAGGATGAAAGGCATAGTCGACCTCGGCGTAATTTGAACTCAGAACGTAAAGACAGACGAAATACCATTAAGCATTTCGTCCGGCGTGCTAACGTTTCTGCACGCTCGCCGCCTTTATAGAAGGATATATTACTCAAAGAAATTCCAACTTGGTCTAATTTTCACGCTTTAAAACCATGACTCCATATATATAATATTTTTAACTAAACGTCGTAAAAAGGTTGTTCGTTGATTTTATCAAGGAAGGTAAGAATTTCAAGCGCTTTATTTGTGTTTTATGTTTCTAAACAGCTAATCTGCACATCCAAGAATTCTGAATGGAATGCATAACCGTAATTTATTTGTATATTATGCATAGAAATCTGTCATTAATGACGCGGCATGTTTGATCAGTTTTCGATTTTATGAATCTTAATTCAAATTCAACGAGTTTCTCAACAATGTGTGTGGCGTGATCTGCGACGTGAACAGATGTCATAAATCGGAAACACTTTTACCGCCACTACCACCACCAC
>NC_142939.1:1535446-1565446 GCF_046866305.1 Octopus bimaculoides | reverse complement strand
ACTGAATGCTTTTCTTCATCCTCATTAGTCTCTGTTTTTTTTCTGTTGCATTAGAAATATATTTCTTTATTCCTCAATATACTGCTTACTTGAATCTCATGAACTTGAAGTGTACACGGGTCTTAGTGTCTCAGAAATCAAAAGAACTAGAAGCTCTAATTCCTTTGATCAAACAATTCATTGAATACCGCATGAAACGCTCACAAATCTCCTGCGAATAATCGTCGTCGAATTATTCATCTTGTTCTGCTTCTGCAATGACAACATTTGATTTATCAAATTCTAAAATTCAGATAATAGTGTTCGTATAAACAAAAATAATTATATAAAAATTGTATCTCGACAAAATAAAAAAAGGAAAAAAATAATGATTGAGTAGAAAAAGAAGTAAATTAAACAAAAGCTTTAAAAAATTCACTCTCCTTGTTCATTAATGAATTAAATTTGCCATTAGACAAACCAAATTGAATTTACAGGACATAAATTAATGAAAAGCAAAAAATGAGTAAAGAAAACAAAAATTAATTGTTTAATCTTTACTTTATTATAAATTGCATCAACGATGGGATTTTTTTGAACACCAATAACATTTTAGACCCAACCGTTTACTGTTCATAATGAAGTCTGAATGGTGCACACATACACCACACACACGTACACACACGCGCACGCACACAAATGTACCCACGCACACGCATACGCAACTGCTCTGAAGCTAAGACATTTACACACATTCTCTGTCTGTCTCTATATAAATATGCAAACACACACACACACAAACACACATACACACACACACGCACACACACACACATATATATATATATATATATATATATATATATATATATATATATATATATATATATATATATATATATATATATATATATATATATATATACATACGCGTATGTGTATGTGCGTGTCTGTATATAAATAATTGAATTAAGCGTCTTTCATCATGTAGCGATCAGCACAGCTAAGTCGGGGCAGTGAAAGATTTAATTTATTATTCTACTTTCATGAAATATCGCATATTTATTACTTTCAAGAGATTAAATTGTTAGTTAATGTTAGTAAATGACGATAATAAAGCGGCATATATTTAACATTTTAAACCCGGTAGACATGTGATATGGGACTTACAATATCGATTTACTTCAATTATGCTGGCCTTTCATTATTTAAATACTATCCGAAAGATGTGGAGGGAAAGCGATGATACTCATCTAGGAGAGAAAAAAATTATAATAAATACTTATGTCACTTTAGCCTCTGAACCAAGTTCCGGAGAAGTTTACTCATTTAGTAATTAGGATTTCATTGTTGTGGCCTCCATAAAATAAGTATCTGTAAACTATTCCAGGTGATTCAATTAACTATAATCCTTTCCACTATAGGCGCAAGGCCTGGAATTTTGGGCGACAGGGTCAATCGATTACTCGAACTCCAGTACGTATCCGGTACGTAATTTATCAATTCCGAAAGTATAAAATGCAAAGTCGACCTCGGCGGAATTTGAACACAGAGAGTAGCGACGCGCGAAATACTGCTAATCATTGCGTCCAGCGTGTTACCGATTCTGCCAGCTGTCCGCCTTTTTTTCAATTAACTATGATTGTGTTTGCAACAAAACACACGCATATATGTGTGTGTGTGTGTGTGTATGCGCGCGTATGTGTGAGTGTATTTCTCTGTGTGTGTATGTGTGATCAATAACAGCAAAAAACAAATACTTCTTTAGCCACATCTGTTTTAATTGCCACACTCTGAAAGGAAACTGAAGGTTCCCAACTTTGCTTCCTCACTTTTCTAACATTATTATAGACCTAAGTTTGCTCTTTCTGCACAGAAGGTAATCAGTTCATATTTCCTTCAAATCTCCATAAGACATTATAAGTTGGTTCGTCCTGCTTGATACATCGAATTTCCTTTCCGTCAGAAGCAATATTTTATTAAGATATGAGACATACTTCAATGATCTTTGATGTTAAAGATCAAAAGTTTACGGTCTTCTAGGCAAGGTTGACTTCTAGGTAAGCAAGAGCAGGAATAGCAACCCATTTTTCATAATATGGACTACATTTTTCTTCGGCTTTATGTTAGCAAGCATTACTAGTAGGAAACAAAATGAAAGTTTTAAACATTTTCGTACAGAATATTTAGAATATGCTCCATTTTCCAGTCTGAGTTGTTCTACTCACACTACACAAAACTAAGACAACTTTATAATGATCCCTGTCGTAGAGAATGAACTCTGGGGTGAACATCATGTCCACCGACTTCTAAAATAACATATTACTCTAAACAATATTTTGCTTCTACATGCAAACTGCACAAGTGTTGGAAATAGAAAATTAGCTCCTTGATTCATCGGTTTAATTTATAGAAAGCTCTATTAAATCAATGTAATAGGATATTTTGTAATATACAATACAAAAGGGAATATGCCGCCAGGGTGTCCAGTGTGTGACGGAGTTTTCTTTAAACTTTGCTTATGCTTAAATAGAAAAAAGAAAAAAGAAAACATACATCATCACATTTAAAAATATTCCAAATCACAAATTCCATTTCGTCCTCTTTATAGATATTGACTATTTTTCCTATTTTTCTCTAGGCTAAAGAAAAAACATTCATGAATAACCTCCTGGCGCCTTGAGGTTAATAGACCGTTTCAAATCATGGAAGAAGCGGTTTTACTTTACACATAATATGGATTTAAACTTGTTCCTCATATCATGCCAATGCTATAATATCTGTTATGCCAGTAAGAAGAAATAAAAGTTGCATATTTACATAACATACTTCTTTGCATGTAAAAAATATGTGCAGATAAACGGTTTACTCAAATGACGGGAGTATTTGAGCGTCATTTCTACATGTTATAACATTTCAGCGGGTCTACATTATGATGTAGCAGAGACACAAGTTCATGCAATACTTTATTATGTAGCAGTTGGAAAGCGTACTAAAGATGCGGCATTATATAATTTTTAAGGCCTGTTAACGCGCCATCCTGAGTAATAAGAATATTTAACCACTTTATGCACTTAATGATTACAGAAGAAATATACCCCTCACGTTAATATATGACTAATTTCAATGCTGGGGTTCAATTCCTTCGATGTTCCAACGGCTTTGAAATTATACTTCATACTGAAGCCAGCGTTCAACCGATTATTGCAAGCCTATGCATACTACGTATTCTACATGTGCATGTTGAATTTTATGGTATTGTTTACAGTCCTAATTGGAGCCCATTTCTAGAGTGATATAAGAGACGTGAGTTATGATTTTATTGTAGTCTGTCGTAGATAATCCTATATTAAGTCTGACTATAATGGCGAAAAATGAAAATATCCAGAGAAATCCAGCACCCCTCCGATGGTTATTCTTTGAAATGAACGTCTCAAACAGGTTTTGATTACCCATGGAATACATTTTACACTTTTGGAATCGTGGTAAGCAAGACAAACTTGTTCAAAATAGGTTCATAGCCGGACAGCCTGCGAGATAATGTTTGTTTTAATTTTAAACATGGCGATTAATTAAAGAATCTGCCAAACTAAAACATTGTTATATTAGGTTGTATCATTGTTGTCCACAATATTTCTCCAGAAAGATGCAAGTCGATAAAATCGACATTATTATCTATTATTTCAACCTGGTACTAGTCCTATTGGTCTCTTATGTCTCTAAGTTTCGGGGGCATAAACAATCCCACAGCGCTGATGAATCTGTGGTGTGGAACGAACACATACAAAACCGTACGGCGCATGCTCGCAAACGCACATAAACATCGACCTTCCTTTGATTACTGTGTATTACATCCATTCAAAATGCTTTGGTTGGCCCGAGGCAATAATAGAACTGTGAGCACAGAATCGTGTGGCTGAGAAGCAAACCATGTTAAAATACTACTACTACTACTACTAATAATAATAATAATAATAATAATAATAATAATAATAATAATAATAATAATAATAATAATAATAATAATTCACTAACAATAACAATAATATCAGGATGGAATTTATAAATATTTAATACATCGCTACAGTAACCGGCATAAAAGATATACATTTATACACACGCACACACGCACACACATACATACATACATACATACATATATACATACATACATGCATGCATGCATACATACATACATGTATATATACAAATATACGAACATATAGGTATAGGTACACAAACACACACGTACATAAGCATATACCCACGCAAATATATATAAATATAGATCAAGACGTACTCATAGAAATATATCTACACATATACACACTTGATGAAAGTATTGGCAAATAAGATGTGAGAAATCAGAGACTGGATGTACGATATTTTCTTCAACATTAAAGCTACATTTATCAACCTTCTTAAAAAAACTGATTATTTTAAATCATTGAAGAAAATGTTCATTGAAAATGATGGTGACATTTATCTCAAACGTGAATTCAATATTCATACTTCAAACAAACCGCATCCTCCATAAACGTCGAATCAACCAGAAAATATTGGAAACACACCAGCGACAGATAAAATATTTTTAGTTCTAGCTAAGAAAAGATTCGTAACCTCTAAACTTTGTGGAATTACGAATTCATTTGTAACTTATTTACATGAATTCTAATTGATATGAAACACTTTTAAAGTATTCTATAGCCGATTAGTAGATATATAAATACTTGGAGGTCAGCTTCGTAGCTCCAATGCAGCACGTCATTAGAAATGAAGTGCGTTTCCTGCAAATATATTTTTGTTTATATTTCCAGAATACTCCAATGGTTCAAGAGTATTGATAACCAATGTAAAAGTTATTCTTATTAGCGCTGAAAAATATGTTACGACAAATGGATTTGAACACTGATGCTATTTGTACCGGTTAGATGTTCCCCAAGAGCGCAATTCAACAAGGGTTTTGTTGTCAGGCCGCTTTTACTTTTTTGTTTATATGCTGAATCCAAACATGGAATCCATTTTTACCAACATGTCTAGACTCCAAGATACCCATTCGCACCTATTTTTGCATTTTCAGAAAGCTAATCAATTTGGCCCAGGTGTAATAAAGTAGATAAATCAAATATCCATATTTTCATGTATGTGTGACAGGAGAGCCAAGGAAAAGCATTGAATAACCGCGGCTAACATTAGTTCCAGGGTCTTTTAATGTGGTTCAAGAGCCTTTAGTTCAACTGCGGACAACCATTCTACCTCCATTTCATATAAAGTATAATGCTGGATCAAAGATTAGGTACTTGACTATCTTTAATGTAGACGATAAACGTTAAGAGAGGAAGGAAAGTAGTTTGAGTGAATAAAATGTTTTATGGATGTGTTTAGAAATAAATCAATAAAACGAAATATAACATATTTGGTTTGTTACGGGATTTGTGCCTAGAGAAGAAAAGAGTATATATGGATTTTGCAGGAAATAGGCAGCTGGGGCTATAGTAGAAGCCACCTGCCGAAGGTGCCAAGCAGTGGGACTGAACCTGGAACCATGCGGTTGGTTAGCAAGCTACTTACCACACACCCATTCCTGCTCTACCAGTTAAAATAGGTTAAATTAATACCAGATAAATTAAGTATCAGCTGCGTGGTGGAGTCGATCTAATCGACTGGCCCTTTCCCCAAAACTTGCGGGGCTTGTGCCTAGAATAAAAACAGATATATGGATAAATGTTCTGAAGAATTATCAGCAAATTGATTTTTAATTTCAAGTTGGTAATTCACATGATAATACAACTAGATTCACACCACTCATACCTATATACATACATATATACATGCATACATTATGTATATGTATATATATATATGTATATATATATATATATATATATATATATATATATATATATATATATATATATATATATATAAATATATATATATATATATATATATATATATATATATATATATATGTAATATGCAACTAATTCCACAGCCCCCATACTTATATGTATATATATAGACACACACATACACACACACACACTCACACATACACACAGATAGATAGATAGATAGATAGATAGATAGAAAGATAAAGAGTTATGCATACGTATAGTGCGTGTGTATACTCTTATACATACACGCACACATATTTCTATATGTATATGTATATGTGAGTATACGTATACATATATCTAGAAATTTTGAGAGAAAGGAGGAGGGGGGAAAGAGTGGAAGGAAGAGAGAGAAAGTTATGGATAGAGAGGCATTGCTGTTACCTATAGAAAATGTTCAACTTTGTTACATAAACTTTAATCCTCTCATTCTGTTCCCCTCTGGGCTCTTGCATGTAAGTCTGATTATATTTTCTACTATCAAGATGTTTTATAGATATTTAGTGCTTTATCTCTGATGTGCGATATGTATGCACATATAAAATCTCCAAAGCGGCATCTTTACAGGTTATAGAATTTTCATTTGTCGTGTGTAATACAATAATAGTGAAGAAACTTAAAGCGTTTAAGGTAATACGTCATACATTTGAAATTCATTTGATATATGAGTTTAAAAAGACAGAAAAGAAAACTTAGTCGCTTCAAAGCATATCATTATACTAACAGATATCTGTATAACTGCAGGTCTCCGTATGAGTATGTATTAGTATGTGCGCGTATCCGTTTACAAATGTGCATGTGTGTATGTGTCTATCGATTTCATATATGTACACGTGTACACACACACACATATACACACACACACACACATATATATATATATATATATATATATATATATATATATATATATATATATATTTATATATATATATATATATATATATATATATATATACATATATATATATATATATATATATATATATATTTATGTATGTATATATATATATATATATATATATATATATATATATATATATATATATATATATATATATATATATATATATATATATGTATATATATACATATATATATATATATATATATATACGTATATATATACGTTTGTGTATATATATATATATATATATATATATATACGTACATATATATACACACACACACATATATATATATATATATATATATATATATATATATATATATATATGGATACATGTACATATATATATATATATATATATATATATGCACACACACACATACATAGACACATACATCTATCGTAAAACTTATTAGAGTTATCTAGGAAGGGAAATGAGATTGTGCGAAAATCATGACTTTTAGGGGGGGCATTGGGATGATACAAGAAGGAAAATAATAACAGCAGTAAATCAAAGCTGGGTTAGAATATCAATTCAAAGAAATTGTAAAATAACCGGATATATTATACCGCAGGTGTAGAAACGTGCACATATGCACAAGAATACACACACAAGAATATACATAAAAGCACATACTATCACATACATGCATACACAAAGAAATCAATATGGGTGTATAAGCATATAAGCAGCCGGGTAATATCAAAGTACTCGAACATTTTACTCTGGGTATCTTATGTACTTGTCAGGTTAACCTTATTAGAATTACAAGAAAAAAAACACTCTGTTATTAAGAAGCGAACATATGTATACACACACACTTACACACACACACACACACACACACACACACACATACACACACACATACACACACACACACACATATACATATGCATTTATGCATACGTATATATTTATATAAATAAGCATATACATATATTCACACACATATATATATGTATAAGTGTGTGATTGTGCGCCTGTGTTGTGTGTGTGTGTGTGTGTGTGTATGTGTGTGTGTGTGTGTGTGTGTGTGTGTGTGTGTGAGTGTGTGTGTGTGTGTGTGTGTGTGTGTGTGCAATTCAGGATGCGTTAACGGATATGCATAAGATTCCATATCTGCAAAATTAACGTTAGCGAGGGCAAAGACTCAGAGATGCTTAGGTGCAGACACACATACGTTAATGTTTTATATACACACATACACGCACGCATATATACACACACACGCCTACACACAAACACATACACACACACAATCAGATGCCTACATGCACGCACGTATTCATATACGCACATGCACACACCCACGCTAGTGTAGGCATTCGCTGTAAGAGATATTTTCATATACCGGTAGAATCGAACATAGTGAGTGAGAAAAGTCGTTAGAGGGAAGAGGAGAATATGAAAATGAATGCCGAGGTAAAAGGGAAATAGAAATTGAAAATATGATAGAGTGAAAGAATGTTATGCAGTGTATGGAAGAGAAAAATTTGGAAAAGCTAAATCGTGTGGCTCAACAACATCAAACAGTATTAAGGAATATTACAAGGCGTAATAACTCCCACTGCTGCTGTAGTGAAGTCGTAATATATAGCCCTGAAAGGACACACTATTGTACATATAGTTCGTATTTGATGTGATTTGTACTACAACAGAGTATATATAAAATATATTATAGCCTCCATGGCATCTAAAGAAATAACATTTTGCAAGTTCTTAGGTAGGTCCTTCAAAAACCTACTAACGTTTATGTCTCTTGTTCAAACGATCAGTTTACAAATTAACGAAACAAATATCGGTATGACGGCACACATAACTGGTTTTGTTTTATTGGACATCTCACCATATATCTAAATACATATACACTCCCATATATATATATGTGCGCGCGCGTGTGCCTGTGTATTTTTGTATATATGGTGACGGACATGGACATATAAATTAAAATATAGTTGAGAGAGAATTGCTGACAATATGTGCAACAGTGTGGGAAAATGCGTTGAGTTGTGTATGTTGCAGACATAACAGTATAGACTCATAAATAAAGCTCTCTCTCTCTCTCTCTCTCTCTCTCTCTCTCTCTCCCTCTTTATATATATATATATATATATATATACATATATATATATATATATATATATATATATATATATATATACGCAATATTTACAGAAACGTTTAGTTGGACCAGCAAAGAGAAAGAGGTAAAATGCGATATGTCAAATACTTTGTTGCGATTATTGGGACAGATGGATTACCAAAACTATTGCGTTTGTGATACATATGTAATCATGACAGAGAAACAGGGGGGAATACTTGGATGTAGCTTGAACGGAGTTGTTTTTTACTACAACTTTGAATCACCGATAATTATTATAATACATAATTATATTATTATAATACATTTATAAACCACCATGATCATACAACCGTACCTCTTTGACTGTATTACCAAATATAGATCTAAACTGTGATCTTGGCTGAGAAATAATAGTAAATTTTTATGTGTTGCATATGTATAATGGATAGTTGTGAACTACCAATATGGCAACCATCATCATTGAGGTGATAAAATCATAATTGTAATGCATTGGTAGTGAAACCTGTAATTTACTAGCTTATATTAGGCGAAAACGTGGACAACATTCACAATTTGTTTTATTGGAAGCAGATGCCTTTGTTTTAAAGGTATTGTGTTAAATATATCTTACATAATACAGTTACCTGTTTAAACTAATATAACAATGTTGTATATTTTAACTGTAAGTAATTTAAGCATATAATAATAATAATATTAATAATAATAATAATAATAATAATAATAATAATAAGAAGAAGAAGAAGAAGAAGAAGAAGAAGAAGAAGAAGAAGAAGAAGAAGAAGAAGAAGAAGAAGAAGAAGAAGAAGAAGAAGAATGATAATGAATAATAATAAATAATAATAATAATTATATTAACTAAATATAAATAGTATATACTAATACATAGTTTTCAAAAATATACGCTAAGTCATGGAAGAAAAGAATATAGGCAACACATTCGAAATATACATATATAAATATAGATATATGAATATCCATATATATAGATATATGGATACATATATCAATACGTATATAAACGCATATATAAATATAATGCTGACTCTCTCAATAGCTTGGCTAAGAAGGTGAAATTGTATCTGGGTTATACGATATGAAACGTTAGCTCATGGCGCTCTTTTAGTTTGATAATATGATAGGAAACTGGAAACGCAAAGGTATAATTTCATGAGAGCTTGCATAACGATTATTTTTCGTCTTTTTATAACGTGAAGCAGGCAAGTCAGGCTCAGTGATGTTGTTGAGATCGATAATTATAAATAGCGTGTGATTTTATGTGTGACTTTGTGTGTGTGTGTATGTGTGTGTGTGTGTGTGTGTGTGTGTGTGTATGTGTGTGTGTGTGTGTGTGTGTGTGTGCCTGCGTGTGTATTTTTAAACTGGTACGCCGTCGATTACGACAATGTGGGTTCCAGTTTGGCCGATTCGACGGTGCACCAGAGCGTGAAAGGAACGTAAAAGGGGATGAGCACTCAACAGACAAGCGTATCTTTAACGTAGTTCTCAGAGAGATTCAGCGAAATAAAGAATGTGTCAAAGCTGGCTATTTAATTGACAGAACAAATTCAGTTTTCGTAGTGGATTGCAGAGGAGCGACATGAAATTCAGTATCTTGCTCAAGAAGAAAAAAACGCTACGATTTTAAAAAAATCTAATCCAAATGATATAACAACCACTAAACCACGCAATTTTCCTATATATCTATATATATATATATATATATAACAAACAGCTGTATTAGTTTAACGCTCGGGAATTGAAAAAGTCTTTAACGTTTCGAGCCTACGCTCTTCCACAGAAAGGAACACAGGAACACAGAAATATATAACTATTTTTTGTTTTATTCTATTTATTGTACTAAGTGCTATTATTATTTTGTCTAACCTATTTTCAAATTTCCAATTATTGATTTATAAATAAAAAATGAATTTTTGTAAAGTGCAAAAAATATTCTAATCGAGTTATTTTTAATTTTTAATAGGAGTAACAAGTAACAACAAATAGAAATAATAAATTGTAATACAATTTTTAGTTTTAACAAAAGTTAATATTTTATAAATCTAAATATTTTATTTGAAATCTCATCCTTAGCTGCAATATTTTAAGTAAAAAGTGTCTTGTTCTCTACATTACCAGATGTAATAACTTGTCCTGAACTTTTCCAACTTTATAATCTTAAGAATATTATCTTTCCTGTTCGTATTTGTTCCATGTCATATATAATATATACCATAAGGTATGCTTAAATGGTGGCCAACGTCTCATCCAATTATTTCGTAATAAACAATTGTATCTCTAAATTACTATGCAGTCTTTGACATAGTCTAAACAATGACATACATGTGCACGCGCACACTCATATATTTATGAACGGTTCTCGGAGTGTGTCTCTCTTGCATTTCTTTTGACAATCGGCAAATTAGGATTCTCTGTGTTGTGTACAGTTGCTATAAGCTGCAACGAACAAAGACTACATCTTGTATGAATCAATAACCGACAACGTTGCTACAAGCTCTTCTTTTAAATTTAACAAATGTTTAATTCTCTAACTATTGAACTTTTGATATTTTTTATGTTTTTTCAAGACGTGTAGTGAAAGTTGATATCTTTAAGTTTTGAAAATGTTTTCAGGTAGATAAATTTCAGCGAATTTTCGTAGTTGAAACAATCATAAACATATACCCGCATAGAAAATAATTTATTACTGCTTTCATTCATTGAACGTAGGCCGCACACTATGATACAAAAACGTACATACAGACACGCATACACACACACAAACACACACACACACATATATTTATATATATATATATATATATATATATATATATATATATATATATATATATATATATATATATATATATATATATATATATATATACGAGGGTGGGGACTGAAAACTGCCTGGCTTTATGGTTATCGTGAAAGGTCTGGATGGAGGCCCAACTTTCCGAGGTCTGTTATAGCGCTTAGAAATACTGAAGGATCGCTGCAATAAGTCTATGAATCTGAAAGAAGAATATCTTGAACAAAATCATAATCAACTGATCCTCCCCTGTTTTCTTCTACCCAAAGCCAGGAACTTTCCACCCGCCTCGTATATCTATATCTATCTATAATCCTCTCTACTTCTGAATATATATATATATATATATATTGTATAAAAGATTGTGGCTAAGGCCAAAACAATGCGAAGTAAATGCAAGTAAATTACAAGGAAACAAATACGTGAATTAATGTAGACTTACCTTGTATTCAATATTTGTTTTCTTGTGATTTACCTTGCATTTACCTTGCATTGTTTTGGCCTTACCCACGATCTTTTATGTAATATATTCTACACAATGTTTCACAGTAATTATTCCATTATTTTATATATTTATACATAAGCATGACTGCCTTCTACACAGTTTCCGTCTGCTGAATTCAGCCACGAGATTTTTGTTTGAGCCTACCGTAGAAGACACATGCCCATGATGTTGCACAATTGGACTGAACTATAACTTCATAATTGCCCAGCAACTTTCTTAACTACACCTCCATAGCTGTGACTCGAAATTTCTTAACAAACAATTCCTCTTTAGATACATACTGAAATGTCCTGTTCGAAATTCTGCATTTTGTAGATATGAGTGGTTTAGATTCACTTTCTCCAAGGTATCAATTTGGTACATAGAAAAACGTGGACCTTACAATATTCACCATCTTGTACCATACTTAGTATGCATCCATGACAGATTAAAATAAGACAAAGCTGCAATCTCTGTTCAGTCTTAGGTCAAAGTATCTCGGATATTGGGAGGGAAACTATTGAAGCTCAAGCTAGTGAAACTTCAGCATGTATCCGTATTTTTCACTAGATATACATCATGAAATATTCTTTCACAGGAAGCAATCAGCTATAAACATATACTGTAAATAAGAGACTACCGGTTAACGGCCTATTTCTGAATGTATACATCGTCTTTCCAATGTGGAACAAAATATACAGTGTAATCTCTCTACATCATTTCATATATATGTTATTAAAAGCCCGATATATTGTTATAGTGTTAACGCTATTCTGATGTAGCAGCGACAAATTTTGTTTGGTTTACTTCTCTGCATCCGTTTTCATTTCATGTCGTTCGTTTGTTGTCATTTTGTTGGAAGATATTCAGTTTTAATATCAGGTACTATATCCGTTTCATGTTTGTGTTTTTATAATGTCGATCTAGGTGAATTTATTACCGATCTCCCGTTTATTTCCCCACCGCAATCATAAAAAAAAGCAAAATCGATATGATGTTAATTGGTTTTCATTGACGAACGTTGAAAATACTTAGGACATTTAATAATTATAAGAGTACTACTACTACTACTACTACTACCACCGCCGCCACCACCACAACCACCACCACTGATGATGATGGTAGTAATAATAATAATAATAATATAATAATAATAATAATAATAATAGTAATAATAATAATAATAATAATAATAATAATCCTTTCTACTATAGACACAAGGCCGGTAAAATCGACCTCCGCGGAATTTGAACTCAGAAAGTAGTGACAAGCGAAGCACCGCTAAGAACTTCGTTCTGCGCGCTAACGAATCTGCCAGCTCACCTTATTATTATTATTATTGTTGTTGTTGTTGCTGTTGTTACTGATCATGATGATGATGATGATCATGATCATGGTGGTGGTGGTGATGGTGGTGGTGGTGGTGGTGAGGATAGTGATAGTGATAATAATATTTATAATACTGATAATAATAATAGTATAATAATAGTATAGACATTCTATACAACTAGAGGAGACGTATGAAAATGTAAACAAAAAATTTTGCTAAATATAAAGTATGCAGAATACTACATGCAAGCGTGTGGAGATTTCAAAATTATAGGCATTCGTTTACGCTAGCAGGCAGGCTATACACACATTCCGTTTTTCGTATGTGAACTGGACAGCAGAGCTTAAAGAAAAGCACTGGATGGTTAAAAACTGGCCAGATGGGAGACGTTGGTTACCCGGATTCAAATATTATGTACGAACCCTTGATTGACCCTACAAAATTATTGCTACCACCTTTGCACACCAAACTGGGTTTGATGAAGCAGTTCGTTAAATCTTCGCCTGTAGATGGACCATAGTTTGCAGTAACTCTCAGAAAAATACCTAAATATAACCAGTGAGAAAATAAAAGCAGGATTATTTGTTGGTCCTGACATTCGTAATCTAACGAAAGACCCAGGTTACGAGAAGTCCATGAATGAATCTCAAAAATAGACATAGGTGAGCTTCAGGTCTATTATCGAGAACATTTTGGGAAACAATAGGTGTTCAAATTACGAAGTCATAGTTAATAATATGTTGCAAAACTTCAAAATGCTTGCGTGCAACATGAGTGTTAAAATTCACTTTCTTCACTCACACCTTGGCTATTTCCCGGAGAATCTTGGCAATTTCATTGAAGAGCATGGTGAGAAATTTCACCAGGATATTAAAGAAATGGATCGGAGCTACCAGGGGAGGTGGAATCTAAACATGATGGCGGATTACTGCTGGACTCTAAAGTGACTGCAAACAGCAACCTAAAGCTGGAAGGAAATCACAGGAAAAGAACTTTGAAAAGGTGTAAAACTACTTTAAAACCATTGTAAGTGCATCAGAAATATATATTTAGTCAATATGTAGACCCACATACATTATTAATTTGTACATTAATCATTTGTTCTTTACTGCATCATAATTTTACCTAAGAATCCGCCACAAAACGGAATGAATAACAAGAAAAATCATAATATTTGTGAAAATCTGTACGTGATAGGCAAAAACTAAAAACATTTGAATTCATTATTAAAAATGATTCAGAATGGCCTATAAGGAGACAATCATCAGTCATTTAATTTAAAATGCAAACTTGTGTAATCTAACTATTGGTTTGGCAACTAAGTTCCCGTCGTTTGATCTATTTTTTTTTATTTTGGAGTTTATTTTGTTCTTAAATTTTGGCATCTTATTTTTTTTGTTTCGAGAATTCTATATTTGAATCATTCTGTAATGTATTTTTTTTTTCTAGTTAATTTTAGCCGATGTTTGTTTATTTTCAGATCATTAAAATGTAATGTCAAGTTAAGAAAAACGAACATTTTCGACGCCTTCGTTTTGCTTTTAATCAAGTTTCTAAGGCCGCAAAAGCTGCTCACGACATTTGTGCTGTGTATGGAGACGGTGCCGTAGCTGAAAGAACCGCTCGTGATTGGTATGCCAAGTTCAAAAATGGAAATTTTGAACTCAAAGATGCACCTCGTCCTGGCCGTCCATTTGAGATTGATGAAGAGCGATTAAACCAACTTTTGCACGAAAATTCTCGTCAAATGACAAGAGAACTGATAGGAGAAAATGGCACGTTCCCACACTGCTATAGAGAAGCATCTTCACTCGATGGGAAAGGTTCAGAAGTATGGAGCATGAGGTCCGCATGTTTTAAATGTCAACAACAAAAATCAACGAGCCACAATCTCCGCTAGTTTGCTTGCTCGTCACCGCTTAACTCATGGGCATAAGCAACGATGGAACGGCTCAAAACGCCTTTCAAGAGAAAATACCTAATCGGCAGCATGGAGTTCTTCTGCTTCACGACAACGTCCGCCTTCATATCGCCAATATGAGGAAGGAAGCCATTCAAACGCATGGCTGGGAAGTGCTACTACACCTGCCATACTCTCCTGATTTGGCAACAACGGATTTCCACCTCTTTCGATCTCTTTCAAATGCTATGCGCGGAATTTTGTTCAATACTGATGCAAAATTGAAAGCTTGGTGCTTGGTTGGATCAATTTCATATACTTTAATTACTATTGTAGTGATCTGATCTGTGAAGTTGACAATCAATATACAATATCCTTTATGAAAACTGGATGGTGTGTTTCAATGATGTCCGTCGGATGAAGGCGCCTGACTTCACCGTTAAAGGTAGTTGGCTCACGATCGAAAGGTCGTGAGTTCGATTCCTGGCGCTTTATTTCACCTAGCTCCTGTCCACACAGCTGGCAAAATCAGTTGTACCTGTATTTTCAAATGGCTAGCCTTTTATTATTCTCTCTCGCGTCGAATCTTCCCGAGGACTATTCTAAAGGTGTGCGAGTCTGTAGAATGCTCAAACACTTGCACTTTAATTTCACGAATCAACTGGAACCCGCGTCGTCGTGACCGACGGAGTGCCAGGGGAAGAAATATCTACTGAAGAAATAGCTATTGAAGACATTACACTTGTAATGTGATTAATGGTTTTGTAGTTTGCAAGAGTATAGTAATAAATTTTAGTAATCCTAAATAATGCAGTTGATTAGTACAGTTGATAATGAAAGGACACTATTCGCCTACTAAAGCATAAGGTAAGATTTAATGCTTTGCATATTTGTTTCGATAAAATATACTTGTTTCACATTGTCACTATATAATGCATACTTCCCAAATACCACATATGTGGAGCACCGTCTATTATTGTCAATAATCTGTCCAGATAAGTGTGAGCTTAGTTTTCTGTCTAGACATATCTTCCAGCATTTTACTTATAACTATCCGCAGCACAGGTGCTATTGTTCCTGTTCATTCGAAAACGTGCGTCTATGTATGTGTGTATGTACGTGTGTGTGTGTGCGTGTGTGTGTGTGTGTGTGTGTGTGTGTGTTTGTGTGTGTGTGAGAGAGAGAGAGACAGAGAGAGAAAGAGAGAGAGAGAGAGATTATCCTTTATACACGCAATCGCATATAAATGGATTCGCCCGTACTCACATTATATTTCTTCAGTGCAATATCAGCATTTCTACTTTCCAAACTTCATAATTTTTTCTGTCAGTTTTCTAAACTTCATATCAATGGAACAACTTCACAATAACTTTTGGAGTGGGGATTTATGCACCACAGCTTTATTCATAAACAAGATAGGAAAGGAAATATAATGTCTAACAAGACACTTATCAACTGAGACTCACACAATCAAACATCATATATTCAGAATGTTTGGATATATATGTCGCATATCACACTTTTTCTCGCTCTAGACCATACTTCCAAGCAGAGACCAAAGTCGTAATTCATACGTCTAGCGGTGGTACTAACCTGATATGTTTGAGGCCAACACCTTTTTTCATGTCTTCCCTCAAATGTGTCAACACTTCGATTCTAACAAAATTAGGAATATTCTGTCTACTGTCAGTGATGTGAGAAATAAATAGCAACACATTCGATTGGAAACGTCAAGCAACAATTCCTCATGTTTACACACGTAAATATTACCTTGTTTCTTCTTTGTACATTTAATGTCTTACACTCTCCCGTCTAACATCACTTTTTTTTCACACCGACAACGCAATCTTCAACTGATCGTTTTCTGTTTCTGATATTTTTACAATACTCAACATATGTCACGTACAATTTCGTTGTCATACATTTTCTGTAACACTTTATACACAAATCTTGAGGAATTGTTAAGTTCATATAGAAAGTTATGTTTTCCTTCAGTATCTCTGAACGCGGCAGACATTTCAAATATTTCCTGTGCTACTCAAGATAGTTACTGTGCTACTCAAATTCGAAATGATATTCGTCTACTGAAAGCAGTTTACAACGTATGTAACAAAAGCAACATAACTCACACAATGAATTATGTCAAACAAAATAATTTATACAAAGGTTTTCAAATATAATAACTCAATCATCACAGAAAGTACTGTAAGAATCACCCAAAACAATAACACGCTTTCATACCGAACATCTTGTACTAGAGCATATAAAACAGTGCCAGCAACTAATAGAGCGACATTCTTATATACATGCCATCAAGTAATCGTTCCAAATTTTTTTCCTTCTCTCTTAACGATCGAGCCTCTACGTGGTCAATTAGCCAGCGAGAAAGCGCAACTAATTTCCAGTACGTTTCATTATATTTCTCATCAGAATAATTTATTAGTCAATGTATTCGGCGTTGTACAAAAGCAGGATGGTCACGGATGGAAGCCATAGATTAGGAATCAGATCAAGTGTGATATCAAAGGAGAAAAACTTATTAATTTAATCAGGGGCCAATTATATAGATGTGAAAAATTTCCAGATCTTATAACTTCACAATTACCACGAAATCCTATAATCTACAAAATTAAGAACATAACAGAATACATACGACTGATGCAATATACAAGTTCACATCTGCAATCCTTAAACATATTGCATTATTTCCATACTTGTTTCTAATACTTATACAGCTGTTACTGATGATGCAACAGAAACCAGTGTTAAATTAAGAAGATAACGTTATTCAAGACATCAACAAAAATAAGATTACGCTCTTTGAAGAGAAAAACATACCATTTTTAAAGATAATTCAAGTCACCAGTATTTATCAATAAACCATAACTTTACACATTAATTATAGTCAACCTTGGCAGAACCAAATACAGTATCCTCCTAGGAAAGTTAATTTCAAAAACTATTTCGCAATGGTCTTGATAAAAACACCCTGGAGTAAATACTTCAAATAAAAAGTAATGTGTTGAAAGCTATTTTAGTTCAATATATAATCAACGAAGTTCAATATATTCTTAATTTTCATGAATGATTGACATTAATGTGTAACTTCTTTAAACAATATTTACTTTAATTAATATGAATGCATTAAAATATACACAAATTTAAACACAACGTTCATATACATTTAAATAAGTGTAATTATTCGGTTTGTTCAGGTTGAACAATTTTCTTTTCCTTGTACATCCGACATAATTAGCGCGGACGGGTGTATGTGTGTGTGTGTGTGTGTGTTTATGCAAGTAAATGTGTGCGTATACGTGGGCGAGCGCGTGTGCAAGTTTCTCACCATATATATGTGTGTATTCGTGCGTGTTTGTGTTTTTATGTGTATGTATATAATATATATATATGTATATATATATATATATATATATATATATATATATATATATATGTGTGTGTGTGTGTGTGTGTGTGTGTTATGCAGTATCCTTTTGGTTCTAGAAAGTGACTTTTAGACTAATTACAACTTGTATCAGAAGGCCGTGTTTAAATATTCTTACATATTTTTGGTGAAAAACTATTATATAATTTAAAAAAGTAAAATAATTTTTATGTAGTTTGAAAAAGATTGTGAACACCAAACGAAAATATAATAAGGACACTATTTCGAAGAAAACTTAATATTTAGAGAAGGAAATAATATTGCAATGAAATAACAGAAACCGCCCATTTAAAAAAGATTCTTACAAATTAAAAAAAAAAACGTAAGAGAATAAAAAAACGATCATTTTAGTTTTTTATTGTATAAGCTATCCCACAGACCGAATAATAAAGAAAGAAATGATACGATAGGTGCTAAAAATAGAGAGTGTCTAATGCTACTTAATTAGGTGCTTTGATCACGACAAAAGACATCATTAACGGTAGTAGTTTTAAAATGATACATAAAGGCATTTTACTTTTCCCAGTCTTCATAGGAGATGCGGAGACTTTCTCATACAATATATACTGACTGCTTGCTGTGACAGCGTAGAAGACAAGAAAAATATGAATATTAAGAAGACATTTTTTTCGTTTGCTCTTTAGATTTATCAAGATTTCATTTCTCTCAGTTCTTATTTTAGCATTTTTTAAATATGTTTTTATATTTTCCCTTATTTTTTTGTTAGCTTTCCCTCCAGTTTCCTTTGCTCTTTTACTTTGGCTTGCAATAAATATGTTTACTATTTGGTTATCTGTTAAATATTATTACGTGTTTTATGATATTCCGTATATTTAGGATGGTAAGTAAACGTTTCATTCAGTCCGTACTTATATGAAAGCTCTAAGAATTTCAAACAAATATACATTTGCATTGCGTCTCCATTTCATAGTGACCAATTAACTACAGATTGTTCACTCCACATCATGTCCATGTAAATTTGTTTACAACTACATACAACTAAATGCATTCCCATACGTGAACCACTCCTGAAAGGGTTAAATTAGCTGATAATAAAAAAAGAATGAAGATCCTTCCGGAGTAATATAACCTCATAGGATGAGTTCCAAGTCGTTTTTTTTTTTGGGGGGGGGGGTTGTAGCGTATGTGTCACTTGCCTGGTGCGACATTGGTGTAATTCGAGCAGAATTTGAACTTACAACGTGATGATAGACGAACTGCTGCTAAGGATCTCGCTCGGTGTGCTACGGATTCTACCAGCTCACCGCCTTTCTTAACCTTCTAAGGTAACGAACAGACTGGTGATGGCAAACATGATATAAATTTGACTGTAAAACGAAAAGCTTCCAACGTCAGAACACTTGTTGTTGCACTGGACAGGGCAATACAAAACCCTCATGTGGTCTCACGTGACACGCACAACAATACACTTCTCACCACAGAAGGAAATTTCAAAAGTGAGTACTTCATCTAACTACTAGCATGCCACACTCATATCACACGAATTTAAATAGCATACAAGAAAGAGCTCAGACGCCAACTATATTTAATTCGTTAAAGTAAGATCGTGAACGCAAGGAATCCCTTTTGTTCGAAACCAAGTGTTAACAAAACTAAGACGGAAATATGAAAAATGGAATTTTAAAGAGTTAAGAGATATAAAGAAAAATGCACACATATTTATTTATGCATTTCACATAGTTTTAACATTATTGATGAACTGAAATGTATATCAAGTGTTAAACATTGATTAAACGTGTCATAGAAAAGTACGACGACATACGTTTCCAAGAAATGTTTGGTATGACTGAAGTACCTCAGACATTTTGTCTTTGGATCATATGTTGCTTCATGTTGAGTACTAGTTGAACAAACATTAATGTAATTCCACAAAGCTGTTGTTAGATTTAGGGCTTCTTGCATCAGATAAATTCTACCTTTATTTCTGATCACACCAAACGTTCATCGCTCCTTTTCCATTTACCTTTTTTTTCTTTTTGATTTTAGAGCAACCATAACAAACGAGTAAAGATAAATGATTCTACATAACACATGAGAGCAAAATGATCACGGTACCTGGCAAAATATCAGAAATGCCATGGTTTTTCTTATATATCGATTTCATTATAGCTAATAAACGTCACAGAAATCACTACACCTACACACACAAACTTATATATGTATGTATGTATGTATGTATGTATGTATGTGTGTGTGTGTGTATATATATATATATATATATATATATATATATATATATATATATATATATATATACATTTGTATGCACACACACATATACACACATCCATACATAAATACAGGTGTCGGGTGATAAGTTCATCGTCTTACCAAGATACTCACGTGGAATGTGACCAAATGAGTTGTTTTCAGCATAGTCCCCTTTGATGTCCACACATTTCTTCGACCGATGCAGCATTGCTTCGATTCAACTAGTGAAGGAGTTTTCTTCTTTTTGGTAAAAAGAAAAAAAAGGAACGCCATTGACAGCAGATATGACGTGATGGTCACTGTGACACTGCTTCTCAGTCAAGTGTTCATTTCACGTTGGGTAACAGAAGATAGTCAGATGCAGCCAACTCATTAGAACAAGGAGTCCGATCAACCAGCTCAGAGCAACAGTCACACACATCAACTGTTGAAACGAAGGACTTGTATGTTGGAGAATTTTCCGGATGAGACGACGCCTTTCGTCACTTTCCCTGAGCATTTATTCTTCATAGCCTTTCGTAACTGCCTCAGCAAATTGGCATTGCACTCTGCGTTGAATGACTGACACTTTTGAAGATAATCAATAAACACATTTCACTTGACTTAATAAAGATAATAAATAAAACTATTTCACTTGATTTAATTTATAGTCAATCGCCTATCATCCATCTGTAGGTTGCGTGCACGATAAATATTTCCTTGGTGGTGGCAGTTGCAGCACGTGCAAAACTTGAGCTACCTATAAAGTCTTTCCCTTCGCATCATAAATTCAGCTGCCCAACTTTTGTAACGTTGATCATCATCTAATATAGTAACCATGGCAGTATGAATGTCCTTGCGAAATAAACCAGTTTCGGTAGCTACCTGATCACACCGAGATACCAATTTCTTCATTTCCAAGAAGAGTCGCTACTAGTTACTTTTGAAGTGTTCTTTGAACAATCAGATGTCAGTTTACCTGGCGAAAACAATCCAGGTATTAATAAGAAGGGCTCAAATTAACGCACGCAGCATCACTCCCTAATCGTCAGGTTAAGAACGTTTCATCCCACCCACGTAGCTAAATAGACATATAGATAGATAGAGAGATAGATAGATAGATAGATAGATAGATAGATAGATACATACATACATACATACATACATACATGCATACATACATATATACATACATACATACATACATACATACATACATGCATACATATATACATACATACACACATGCATACATACATATATACATACATACATACATACATACATACATAGAAAGATATATAGAAAGATATAGAGATAGACAGAAACCTTTCTTTGATATTATCATATTATTCCTCCACCGTATTGGTTGGGGAGTGTTTCAGCTATTTGAAGATTGTCATAATCTATCTATCCCCTGGTCTAACTAGTCACGAGTTTGAGACAAAAAGAGAGAAATGAAATATGACGGACATAGTGGAAATATCAAACTCAATACAAATCTGGTTCTTTGTCCAGTACAGTGTGATCAAATGTAGCAGCTGCGTCGACCAGATTTGAACACCGATTCCTGTATGACTGAACAAATCTTGCAATGCATTCTATCCGAAGTGCTATCACCTTTGACACTACCTCGTCTTTTGTATTGTGTACAATAATGCTTTGCAGAAGATATCTAATAATAGCAAAACTCATTCTTGGATATAAAGACAACATCTAACTCTACTTGAGTTATCTTTATTTTACCAGAAAAAAATATCTATAGTCCAATCGTAGAAGTTATCTCCAAAGTGTGTTGATTCTTGACTTAATACACCACTTGAAGGAGATCTTTCCAATAATTGTTCAATAATCTCAGTTATTCCAAATATTTTACTTTCTATATTATTTCCATGAGACCTTATACTAAAGTGCATTTAGTTTACTAATTACTCCACTGAGGTATATTCGGCAGCCATGATGCTATTGCTTAGAATACATTGATATTATCGTAAGAGCTGTAGGAAACTATAAACATATTTAAAGAAAATATTTGAATCAATCCGAACAATGTTCATGGGCTTCTAAATGTTTTCGGAACTGTCTTGCCTCATTCAAGTAGACAGAATAACTCCTTATAAATCATATTAGAGAAAGACACAATATATTTCCATTGATATTTCGCTGTAGTCTTCCTTTCGTCCAATTACAAAGAACAATATCAAATGGAAAATATCCTTTGAATGTATATTAATAAATGGAATAGGTTGACTTCTAATAAATTTTTCCGAAAGACACTTTGAACTTTATGTGTTTAAGTATAAGTGCTGTAACGTTCTGAGCAAATTAACGTATCTTCTCACAGTTTTCCTTTCTTTGTTATCAAATTTTTGTTGCGGAAGGAACTATTTAAATGAAATATATATCATGTATAGCAAAACACAGGAAACTATATATTTATGCACAGCGTTTAGAATTTTAATCGGATAATTCATATAAAATATCATATTTATAGAGAAGAATTTAGCTAGACAATGAAAAGAATGAGAAAAAATAGACAATAATGTTAGAAAGCAGCGTAATACAAGAAGAATCATGAAGAAAGGCAAATATAATTTGTAACGACATATTGAAAGCTTGTGAACATTTACCTTGAAATATTTTACTTGTGGTGTGCAAATATATATGGGATTAAGCTGTAAAAATTCTATATAAACAGTCAATGAAATCTTGATGGTAATATTTAACCCTATGTCTGGCTTGATTCGAGAGGCCTTTGATCAATCATATTTCGACCAGGAACGTCTCGTATTAGCTGCATTAGTAGAAGAGTTTGTTTGCTCTTTCTAGCCGATCAAACCAATCGTTCGATGCCTCATACTCATTGTCACTTAGTCGTTGTTGATATATACGACTGAGTCACACATTTCATATGGATTTATTTATTTTTCAATAAATGGAATGAGCAGGTAAAAGGCGAAAATACTTTACGGTCAAATGTAATTTACTTGCTGAGGGAAAATTGTATATTTATCCTAAAAAACGTTGGTGTTCTTCCGTCATAACACTTGATTTACATGCATAAAATTTCTCTTTTGGTGAAGTTGAGAGCCTGACGACATAAATCCTGGAACCTTAATTCTAGTCCCAGTTCTAATCCCAATTTCCCTTCATTTGAAGTCGATAAATAACATTTCATTAGTATACAGGATTACATAATTCAACAAATACCACAAATAGCTTATTTCTGTGGCAACGTAGTAATATTTCATAAAGTGGAATAGAAACTACTAAACAGTAGAACTTTTCCAGTCAACTGCAATCTTGTCTAGTTTAGTTTCAACTCCTCCTTTAAACAACATTCTTCACTTACATATATATAACAAATGCATTAAGGCCACATAAGCTATTTAATGTGGAAACCTATATCTTACTTTTGTTTGAAAATAAGCAAATTCTTAATAGAGTTAGACACTGTTTCGATTCCTAGCTAACGCTGTTTCAACACCCCTACAGTTCTCTCGCCTTAGGAAAACGTGATTATATCCCATTTCTTTATACATTTGTAGCCTCAAGATCAGACCGAATGAAAATCAATACAAAATGCTACGTGTAAGAAAGGAAAGTGCATTGTTTGCTCAGACAATTGTCGTGTATTTTAACTGTTTACCTTTGACTTATATGTGCTACTCATCATTGCTTACCACAGAGTGCATCTGAATGTCTGTCTCTTAAGTACTTGAGGTAGTTGCTGAAATGACTTGTTTGAATACACGTGTTACTTTCTTCTTTCCTAAGTAAATGATGCGTTTATTGATTAACATTTTTAGTCTCGCCGTATGGTGTGATTTGCTCTGGGTTGGTTTACCTTATATTAGCATGTATTTGTTTAGTTGGAATGTGGAAGACAATATTTTCAATCTGTGTCTGCTAAAGGCAATGCAAATAAAGAATGATAAAATGGTGGAAACTATAATATAGTATTCGTGAAAAAATATATAAAAAACTACATTACTTTCTACTTAGCGAGATAACATTACAGCAGTAATTTGCAAGTAGGTGACAATTGTTATAAACAACATTTTCAAAGATATAAATCACACATTTGAGGAATCACGGTTTGGTGAAAAATAATGTTTATCATACATTCTGTAGCACAGAAATCTGTGATAAATATAAGTATGTGGAATGTTTCAAAACAAATATACTTTCAAATAAGCGACACGGAACACGTTGCTATCAATATGCAGACAAAATCAGTTGCAACGCACTCGTTATCCGTAGCACATGGTGATTACGCACGACAAACCTGATATGCAATCATACGAGAGAAGTGGTAACCAAAAATCTTGATTATCAGCCGAGCTGAAGTTGTGAGAATATATTTCCAAGTGATACATGATGCAAAATTAAACATCAAATCTATAAAATTGTGTTTCAGTAAATAAACTTTAAAATTTACCCAATAACATACGTTGACTTAATCAGATTCAAATACGGATTCCTCAGATTGTTTTGCTACCTAATATTTTCTAGGGAATTATGTCTCACTGCACGCAAACGGAAAGAATGGCAGCCGCAAGGCATTGTCTCGTACCTCACGCAGTTAATTTACTTACTAGAAATACCAATCACGTTTCTCGCAAATATGGAAAACTGATGTAGAGAAATGATGATCGAATGTAGAGAGTATTTGAGTTAAGATATGCTCAATCAAGTCTGGCAAGTGACTACATTACAACTAAAAATGTTGTAGGAATTGCACACCAATTTGAAGGATAGGAAAAAAATGTTGTCAAGTGACAGTGGGTGGGTCAAGCAAAGACAGAAATATCCACACACACACACACACACACACACACACACACATATATATATATATATATATATATATATATATATATATATATATATAAACAAATAGTAAATGAGTATATGCATATATACGTACAGGTATGTGCATACCGACATCCACCTGTATGTATAGGTGCATATCTGGGTACAGGACATTGCAAACAAAACGTAGACGGGAAAACACGCAAGCCACATAGAAAACATTCTACTTCATCAGCTACCCACGTATTAACACCGGCGTTTCGACGAGCTTGGGCAATATATATATATATATATATATATATATATACGACGAGAATATTTCAGTTTCTGTCTACGAAATCCACTCACAAAGATTTATTCAGCCCGAGCTTATAGTAGAAAACACTTGCTGAAGGTGCTATACAATGGGACTGAAACCAGAATTATGTGGTACGGAAGCAAACATCTTACCACGCAGACACACACACAAACACACACACACACACACACACACACACACACACACACATATATATATATATATATATATATATACGCTTTTCATTTGAAACCTCAAAAAGCAATAATTGTTTGTGGAAAAGATAGTTAATGCCGGGCGTTCATTTGATATTTAGCAGTATCTAAACAATGGTTGATCTCCACCGGCAATTTTAATTTATTCTGATCTTAAATTATGTAATGAAGAAAATGTAAATGCTCTGAAGAATTTAGTCTTTAGTCATTGGCAAACATCTTTGGTGATATTGCTATAAGGAAAATAATAAAAAAGAAAAAGGAAAAAGAAACTTTTCTAACATGAAAAAAATTCAAGTTTATATTTGACATAAACAATTCAAAACGGTAGCTGAATTAAAAGACTATTAAGCAAAAAAAAATTATTCACAATATTTAGATAAACAATATAAGACTTATTTACGTTATTTAGATTATTTAAATTTGCGGGATATGCCAGTGGGCATTTGGTGTAGTGGTTAAGAGCGCTGGCTACTAACCCCAAGATTCCGAGTTCAATTCCAGGCAGTTACCTGAATAACAATAATAATAATAATAATAATAATGATAATAACAACAACAACATCGAAAATACATTAGGAATGAGAACCCAGGTTCGAAATTTCCCCAAGACACCTGATGAAGACTGGAGGGTATATCAGCCGAAACGTTGTGTTAACAAAAAACAAGATGCGGACAAATATCCGTCAAATGTAAATAATGTAAATTATGCACATAATTCTTTATCTCTTAAATACAGAACAATATAAGACTCCAATGTAATCAATACTACCTTGTTATATTTCTATAAACAAAGTGAAATATGACGAAATATTTATCAGGTAGATTGAAATCAATCCAAATTTGAATCCCATGGGGTATATATCTTTCATTCCGGTGTGAGAGAGGAAAGGAATAAAAATGAATGGCATTATACATTTATTTATTTTTTTTCACCTTAACTTGTTTTACATATGATAAAATGAATAAATTATGTTCACTTTCAAAATCATATATATTTTTGCCAAATAAAGTATCAATCATAAGATGCCGGTTGTGATGCAGAAAATCGATTTCATAAACTTCAGGAGGCTCCATGTAAATAAACATTTCTCATACCTAACTCACGTCCATGTTCATACTGTATATGCTTTTTGCTTTTTTTTTTATATATTATTTTATTGGCTTTGTGAAAACCACTCTCACATCCCAACACACTATATTCCATTTCTTTTACTTACCCATATCATATATATAGAAGCATCCGCTCTAACAGTTACGGTCAGTCCCAGCTCCTTTCGATATCGATCCACTGAAATAATATTCTCCCTATTATTCTCGGCAGCCGTCTAATCAATTCCACGGGAACATTTGCGTTGAATTCGCTGCTTATATCAGGCCGCAAAAGACATGGATCAATGCGTTTCTCTGATAGATGGCAATAAAATAAAACAGATAATATATATATCAGTCACCCACGTTGTAATAAACGATGAAGCAGATGTTTTACGTCTAATCAGCCAAGATTCAGCGAATGGTTCCTCGCCGCCAGCTTGTGTTAGGCAGATCTAAGAGTCGATTGGGTAATACTGAATATTAATAAGATAAAACAGATTGCTAAATCCAAAATTAAATTAATTAGGGAGCAAATTATTATTAAAACACATAGGCGCGAGCGTAGCTGTGTGCTCAGGACTTTGCCTCCCAATGACATGGTTCCGGGTTCGATCCCATTTTTTGACATCTTGGCAAGTGTCTTCTGCTGTAGCCTCGAGACGACCAAGACTTGTAAGTAGATTTGATACATGGAACCTGAAAGGTTCAAAATTTCCCCAAGACACCTGATGAATACTAGAGGAATATATCAGCCGAAACCCTGTGTTAACGAACAAACAAGATGAGGACAAATATCCCTCAAGTGCAAATAATGTAAATAATGTACATAATTCCTCATCTCTTAAATACAGAACTGGATGTAATTATAGTTTTTCTAATTAATCTTATATTTTTTTTTTGTGGAATTTTAGAAGAATTTACCTCCTGTATTTTCCTACGGAATTTAGTTTCGAGGTATGAAATTTAACACGGCTGTTATATTTTATGTAGAGGCCAATGCAATACTCTCACGTAGGCTCATCATGCACTTACAACATGGAGCTATTGGAAAATGATTACTGAAGATTTGTTGTATTCGACACAGAATCAGGTTTATTATGGAAACAATATTCATATCAGAATATGCCAAATTCACATGCAAACACATACATCAGTCAATTCTCACGTGGCTACTGACACCAAACCTGCCTAGAAATCAAAATTTTACCGCGATAAGCTCATCAGCACGTGACTGCTGATGCACAATAATAATGGCGGAAAAGAAGTAGTTACAGGAATTCAATCAGTATGCAAAAAGAAACTCATACACCAAATATATTAAATGTAGTTCTTGAACATACAAACCTGTAGTTTTAGAGACGTTGCTTAACGTCTAAAACGTTATTATTTAAAACGCGCTGATAAAGCTATTAGGAAAATATCAATGGTCACGATAAATGAGAGCATTAAACTTGGACACTGTCGTATATTTAATAATACATTCATAGCGGCCAACATATATATGTGTGTGTGTGTATATATATGAATATATATGTATGTATATATACATATACATACATATATAAATATACATATACATACACATATAGGCACTTAAACACACGCAGTCACATGTATAGAATGATAATGAGAGAGAGAGAAGAGTAGCCCTAGAAAATAATATCATAATTGTAATTATTGCATATAATCCAAGATGGACGAAGTTGTCAGTTGAACATCGTTATCGAAGATAGGAAAATAAAAGAAAAAAATTATAATAATCCTTTGTGTTCTTTGTTCTAATCACACTCGAGGCCAATTTGCCATTTATTCCATCGAGTTGATGAAATTGTTTTAAATCAAATACAGGGGTCGATATAATCGAAAAAAAAAAAACTTTAATGAACGATATCGCCGCTCAAAATGTACAGTCATGTGACAATGTCAGAAATCGTAATTACTGCAACGAAAGAAGACTTGCAAATCTAAATTCACACTGTTTCACATATTGTAATGAGTTCATCTTGTTATTTAACTAATTTTGAATATCATTCAATTCCGATATTCGCTTTCATATTCCAGAAGCTTCTAATTACTCGAACCGATATAATTATGACCCGCTGCTACATCGTTTCGCTGTGGTATTTGTTTATTTGTTTGTTTGTTTGTTCTATTGATATCGCTTTCAACCGATGTTTAATAGAATCGATTATCGAAAATACAAACTTGCAATGTTTAAACGTATTCACAAGATTATTTTCCACTCTCTCTCTCTCTCTCTCTCTCTCTCTTTCTCTCTCTCTCCCTCTTCCTTTCTTTCTCTCTCCCTCTCCCTTTCTTTCTCTCTCCCTCTCTCTCTTTCTTGGCATAGGTATGTGTGTGTGTATATGAGTGTGTTCGTAAATACTTTGTATGGCATGCACATCCATAATATCATCTGAATTCACAAATATAAATAACTAGCAATGTGAAACCTCATAGCTATGCACATTTATATTCATATACAAACATAGGATTTTATA
>NC_142939.1:1525446-1530446 GCF_046866305.1 Octopus bimaculoides | reverse complement strand
AAAACAATAATGTAAAAGATAATATACAAAAGGAAAAGAAAAACATGCTCAGTGTCTTATAGGAAATTTATAAATAATGATACGGGGTATCTCAATACAAATGGATAGCAAGAATTAATAGTGTATACCGATAACTGAAATACAAAGATTTTTATAACCACTTATAAACCGATGAATGCTTAATGGCTTCTGTATTAAAACTCACAATCACTGTCGATAACACACTAACAAAGATGAACCATAATAATTATGAAGGAAAAATACAAGTAAAATATGATAGAATCTGAGCTAATGTTAACATTGTACCATTGATTATTTTATAGAGAATTCTGCTTTGAGAGATTCTATTATATTACGAAATAATATTTGTTAGTAGGTAATTATTAGCATCTCTCTCCGTATATAGATAATATGAGGCAAATTAGTCATTCAGGAATGCAAACTGGAATTAAGACAGAAGGTTCGGTCTATTCAAAGTAAGATAGCGAATCCGAATATTCTCCAAACATACAAGTGTTAATTTTTGTGTATTTTTGAAGTTTGGTGAAATGAATCTATGGGCTGAAAGAAAGCAATCCCTGAGAAGTCGGGCGGAGATGGAAAATGCTTACATCGCCTGTTATCATTTACCACCTGACCGTTGTATCTTGTCCCGGTTAATGCTTGACCAGGTTGGAGCGTCTCTTATTTAATTTCTTGAAGAAGGGATGCGTTCCAATGATAAGGTGGTCAGTCTGTTGCCAGCATCTCCTGAGTAGCGGATTAGGTATGCCATGGTTCCTAATCCGAAGACACGCGCTTTGATGACGCCACCTGCAACGATTTTCGGACGGTGAGCGTGTGTGGGCTCCGTTTGTCAGGTTCGTCTTTCCGCAGCTCGTCTCCTTGGCGGAGTTGCCGTGCTGAGTGAAGAAAATACCAAAACTGAGCAGCTGACACCTAGACTGTCGCCAGATGCTTACAACCCTCTACCAGTTGGGCAATGTTCCGAATCAGAAATTTATAGACGACTAATGGCGGAGATGTGCGACGACTTTCTCGGGGAGACTCTGGGCGGCGACAAGAATGAACTGCTTTGTCTGTTCCGGAGAATTTTCTGGTTGGGAACTATCATGGATACTTTCCATATGTTCATGACCTGGCAGTGTTACCCTCGCGCGGGGAGCTAACAGCTCGAGTGACGAAACCGTTCTGCACGCCCTCGTTCAGTCTCCGGACATTGTTGACTTGTGGGGTATTGTTGAACAGACGCTGTCACGTGTGGGACGGATCCGTCTGTCGGCCGAGTCTTTAGTGATGATTGACCGCCGCCCTCCTTCAGTCGGGCAGGCAATGCAGTTTTCCGTTGCCTGGCAGCTGATGCGAAAGAGGTTGTTTGGTGGACAAGGCTGAAAGGATTGAGGGCAGATACGTTCCGCTTTGGTAGAGCACTCATTGACTTCTTCAAGTTTCACTTGAAAAGGAAACTGAGAGTGGAGAGGGAAATGCTGTCCTCGAGTGAGCTTATTGAAAAGTAAGTGAAAGTTGCGAAAATGGCAAGAAGAGATGGTGCCTCTCTAAGTGTAGACCTATGAGTCGGAGAGAAGGAATTGGAGAGGGCACTTGCTCATGAGGTTTCAGGGAAATCTCGGATAGTGGCGTTCCTCGATTATTCCTAAAAGCGTTCCTATATCAGGAGGGCCACATTTGTGTCACCCCTCCCACGTTTCTTTTACCTTTGTACGCTATGCGTATTTCACTTCTCTTCCAGTGTATACCCTGTATCCTAATTTTCATAATTTCATTATTATATGTAAACCCCAACAATTTATGTCTGTCTCTGTATCGACCCCCCCCCCCCCTCATCCTTCGCCCTTGTGGCAAATAAATGAAATCATTATTTCCAAAAGCATGATTTCGAAATGACAACAGAACGTTCATGGAATAATACTACAAATGTAATCTTGGGAAAATAAGATTTAGACATCAGTAAATACGATAGGGAGAGAAAGAGAGAGAGAGAGAAAGAGAGAGAGAGAGACAGACAGACAGACAGACAGAGAGACAGACAGAGGGAGAGAGAAAGAGAGCCGTTATGTGTAACAGACAAGAGACCTATGTATAAAAAGAATCAAACAGTTGTTAAAAAAGACAATGGCTATGTAAATTGAATTTGGAATATATCAGCAGACAGGGGGAACATAAACGACAGATATGTGGGATTGGATGAGCGAAAAGATCAACGAATAATCAATAAGAAGTAGAAATGTAAGTGAAAAGCAGTTTTACTTCAAAGAGGAAGAAGATATTACGGTAGAGGAAAGTAAGTTGCTTCAATGTTTCACTGGGACAAGAAATAATAATAAAACGAAATTACGCGCTTTGAGAAGAACTGAAAGGAAAAAATTGCAGGTAGCCGTACGAAATCGTGATTAAGCATTAGCGAAAATCAAAGTTGTGAATATATGAGATGCGAATATGTTCATGTAGAGAATAGCATTTCTTTCTATAAAGAAAAAAAAAATCAACAATCATTCATGGAAAAAGACTTGACGGTCTAGTTATACAGTTCAACATACTACAACTGGAATGGTGAGTTTGAATGAAATATGCAAGTGTGACAAAGAAAGGAATGGAAAAGTTCAAACACAGACAGTTATAGGCTGAAGAGGCGGGTTTATGGCTACCACCACATAATTAGGAAAACAATTGTAAGCGACCGCATGCTGGTATACGTATACGCAGCAGTAGGAAACGAAATGGCTTACATGACAGTGGAGATTGTCGTTTGCATGGTTTAATCGATCAGTGCTCCGATATCTCCCCACTTTGCGAAAATGTTTGTGCGAAATTTGTGCTTTACTGCTGTGTTATTTTTACTGTTTGGAAACCTTCATGTATGTTTAGATTGTATGGTGATAACTTGTCCCATCATCGATTTTTTGGTAAACAATTAGTGGTTGATATAAAAAAAAACATCGTTGTCATAGTCATTATTATTCATATCATGTAAGGCGGCCAGAATCGTTCGCACACAGGCCAAAATGCTTATCGGCATTTCGCACGATTTTACATTCTGGTTTCAAAATCTGCCGAGGTCGAATTTGCCTTTCATCCGGTCGAGGTCGATAAAATTTAAAAAAACCTGTTGAACACTGGAATCGATGCAATCCACTTAGCCCTTTCCTCCAACTTTTTGACTTTGTGCCAAAATTTGAAATTATTATTCAAATCGTGCTGGTCACGTAGGAAAATTTGGTACCAGATATGAATTGAAATCCCTGTAATCGAGAGATATTCTCCCTTTAAAACTGCCGAGCTTGGGTCATAATTGAAATGAATTATCTTTACTTCTTACTATTAGTTTTTCCCGTTTCTACTCTACAGATTACGAAGCAAAGTGGTTTTAATAGTTGAACAGTTTTCTGAAGTTTTGTGAGTATACATTTCGAACAAAGTTTTGAATAACGATTATTTTCTTTCTTTGAGCTTTGGTTAAATATGACGAATTATTTGGACATTTTAAAATTTTTTTATCTTAACAATATGGTGGCAAGACAAACAATGTAATATACGCCTATTTAATTAAGAGAACATTTGTATATTAATCATACAGGCAAGAAATAATACAGGAAAATACGAACATAAATAAATCTTATTTATCTTGTATTCCTGACACCAGAGTATATTTATAGACTCGCACAAAAATAACAATATCGAAGGAAACAATGCAAACAAATAACAATTCAAGTATTCCTCTTTAAATATCTCGTCAAACAATGAACATTAAAACTTAACCATGTACCTGCTGGAAACGAATGTATTACAGAATTGTATTACGAAACAGAATTGTATTACGAAAACTTGTATTCCGAAACAGAATTGTATTACGAAAACTTGTATTACGAAACAGAATTGTATTACGAAAACTTCACTCTCCTCGTTCCAAGATTTTCTTAAAGTATGAAAAAGGCGGAAATGCTGTAATTATGTTTCAGTCAAATACGATGTATCTTTTCTAAATCCTGCAAAACTCTAGCCAAAGGATGGGATATCGTTTTATCTTCCGAACGAATTAATACGTGGGTTGATGTGCACTTTCAATCCTGACAATGAAAGTAATAGACAGGCTGAAGTGTAAGAACCCGCCCTCATAATAAATTTTTATAGGAGAGTATCTTTCCACTCCATCATTGAGGACAACAAATGTTCCAGTTAATTTGATCGACGAAATAGCCTGCTCAAGAGGCTAACGTGCAAGTGGCTGAGCACTCCACAAACACGCGTAGATTTAATGTAGTTCGCGGGGAGATTCAGCGTCAAACCGAATGTGATATGGTTGGCCATTTGAATTGCAGGTACAACTTATTTTTCCCTCCTGAATGGACTGGAGCAAGGTGAAATAAAGTGTCTTGTTCAAGAGCACAACGTGCCTACAGGAATCAAAACTCAGGATCTTACGATCGTGGGCCGAATACCCTCAGCAATAAGCCATGCACCAGGGTACATTGGTCATCTAAATACATGGATGTAAGTGATGGCTAACGCAACTTACATTAAAACATGACCTGCATTCTGATCTCTGATGCAATATGTGCAGTTTTTGAGAGTCAATATTTGTGAAGAACGACAAGGCTTTGAAGGGATCAGCGGTATTTTATATCGTGCAAATGCACGAGCTTATTATATACTGTTAAATTAGTATTCGTACGGAAATACGGCCGATGAGATTCATTGAGTAGGGCAGGAACTCGGCTGCAAAACTTTTGTAATAAAAAGCCATATGCAAGCCTTCTGGCCCGAAGTTTTCTAAAAGAACTGCAAGTACAAGATTACGACCTGGTGACCCTTTCCGAAATGCCAAATTGGCGGAAGTGATTGCTACTCATCAGTTCCAGGAATATACTTCGCAATCTACGAGCTTACACCCACAAAACTAGTCAGCTTTAAGAGTAAGGGAGAGTAGAAGGTTAATTATATTTTCGTGATTTCGGATCAATAAAATAAAGTATCATTCGAGT
>NC_142939.1:1502946-1520446 GCF_046866305.1 Octopus bimaculoides | reverse complement strand
TATTCCTTCTTTGAATGTTTTAGAGAAATCTAAAATACCTTCGACACAAGCTAAATAGGCCGTTATGACCTATAAACTACTGAAGCAAACTGCTAAATTGATGAAGCTTGCGCCGATCGTGAAGCAAACAAACCATTGTTCCGGAACGCGCGCATACACACGCACACACACACACTCACACACACACACACACACACACACACACACACATATAATTGTATTCTTTATAAATTACTTTTATTCGAATTTTTAAAGTTTTTTTTTATTTAATCCATATATTAAGATTAATATTTTTATAAATTTCTCATAATGTTCTAAAACGAATAAATTATTTATTAATCAATTTTCCTGGTGTTCAGTTGTCTTAATGTTCGGTTGTCTTAGTGTTGAGTTGTCCTGGCGATGAATTGGCAGTGTTAAGTTGGTGGTAGTGAGTTGTCCCTATTCGTATAATATCAATTTGTTAATGTAATTACTCTGTATATATAATGCAAATTAGATAATCAAACTGTATCACTAAATCTTCATAGATGCATAACATCCTTTCTCTATATTAATGGATTAGTGGGCAGCGTTACCATCAATGTATGTGCGAATACCTGCATAAAATAAAGTTGCGAAATTTGTTTAAATTTTATTTTCTGTAGAGTTCAAAAAGTGGGGAATAGACAGGATATTTATGTGTTGCTAGAGAGTTACCGAGTTACTTATGTGCTTGGATGAAGCTAATGGGTTACAAAGTTTATAGCATTTTATGCTTATGATTAATGAATTTATGGGGTTTTAGTCGTGGGAGTGACGGTCTATGGGGGGGGGGCAACATACATGAATATGCTCAAATTTACAGATGAATATATAGCGCGCACTCTTTAATCACAGGTACACATATATGCATCCGAACAGCTACAGACATTTTTTGCACACACACACACACACACATACACACAAACATCTCTGTATATATATATATATATACACACAATATATATATATATATATATATATATATATATATATATATATATATATATATATATATATATACATATATGTATGTATGTATGTGTATATATATATATATATATGTGTGTGTGTGTGTGTGTGTGTGTGTGTGTGTGTGTGTGTGTGTATGTATATGCATATATGCAACTATACTGTACTTTTACTTTGAGACTTAATGATTTGAGCCCCGGATGTTGGAGCACCATCTCTAGACAGATTGGGTTTTATTTCACACTAACAGCCTCACAGTCTCTCCAGAACTTTCTTGGGTAAAACCGCGATTTGTACATTGTTGCTCTTGTCTGTGATTCTTGACCCGATGATGGTTCATTTGTTATCTTTGAGAAAAATATCTTTCAACGCATCTATATCTACAATATCTTTCAAGACGTTTTGGGAATATTTGAGTTGAGGTGCCTTGAGTACAAAAAAATAATTATAAAGGCGGTGAGCTGGCAGAAACGTTAGCACGCGGGCGAAATGTTAAGTGTTACTTCGTCTGCCTTTACGTTCTGAGTTCAAATTTCATCGAGGTCGACTTTGCCTTTCATCCTTTCAGGGTCGATAAATTAAGTACCAATTGCATCCTAGGGAGGGTGTCAATCTAATCGATTAACCCCACTCTCCCCCAAATTTTCGGGCCTTGTGTCTGAGTAGAAAAGAAAAAAAAAAACGAGCGTATATAGGTGCGGAAGCATGGTTCTGATACTTGTGCTACAATAAACTGTGCTGATAAAATCTAAATGTCAGTACAAGGGTTCGATAGCGCTGGAGCAAATGAGAGCGCTTTACACACATTCACTGTGGCGTAGACGATCTCAGGTCTGTATCATTCAGAAATGAACAGCTTGAGTATTTCTGCCAGTTCGTTCTTATCGGCGTGTGTTGAAGTCGATTCTTTCAAGGATAGGAAGCAGTATGTCTTTACTAACTCCACCACAACCCAACCCAACCCACACAGGCAAAATATATGGAAAACGAATATTATAGACGTCATCATAACAGGTAAATTTACGTATATTTTATTAATTATCTATCAGAGAGCTACAAGTCTGTTAATGATTCCAACAACATTCCATAGAAATATATGTGTTTGTATTTTTATGCTAAAAAATAATTTTGAAAATGAAAATTTTGAGAAAGAATCTTTTTTATTATAAATGAAATAACATTTATCCTGAAGGTGTATTTCTAAAGAAACATAGATCTCCTGGTATTATAGGAAATCTAGAAAGTTTGTTTTGTCTCCATATATCAATACCAGGTAATTAACTCAAATATAAAATGCCCTGATACTACAGCAGATAGCTATAGATTCATGAAAATGTGTGTCAATGCCTCTATGATTCAACGCCATGCATCTCTTTATATATTTCCAATATAAATATATGCACACGCAAAAAGTGGTATGTGTGTGTGTGTGTGTGCGTGTGTGTGTGTTGTTATCTAACGACACACGTGCTTTTCTTGGGTTATGTTCTTCCTCCTTCTCGTCCTATCTGGATTTTTTCCTCTTTCCGACGAAGACATATGCTCGAAACATCATTCTTATGTTCCCATATGAATCTCTCAGTGAGCGAACATCAATTTCATATATTCACTGCGTACATTTAATTGACGTTTGTTGTTTTATCATCTTTCATTTCTTCTTTTACGTTTTGCTTATACATATACTTATATATGTGTGTATGTGTGTGTGTGAGCGTGTGTGTATGTGCACGCGAATAATAAGGATGGCTTATTCGCAGCTTTACAACTGAAAGGTAGAAATATATACGTCACTAAGGTGATTAAGGACGCTAATCAGCACCAGTATTGTTAGATATAGCAGTCAAAACCCCTCATAGGAACGAGAAAGCATTTATTTTAATGACTGACAATGGAGGCAAGCCATGGGTGGATTCTGAAGGGGTTTAATTCCATCATCAGTCATTAACATAAGTGCTTTTTCATGACTATGGATTGTTTTGACTCTTATTTCTGGCAATAGTGATGCCGTCTAGTGCCCATAGCCACTTTAATGTCGTATATGTTTATATATATATATATATATATGTTTATATATATATATATATATATATATATATATATATATATACAGGGTGCGTAACGTCTTTGAGGACATATATTTTTGGGTCATTGCTGCATTTTCATCACCTCCTTCTTTTTGCTTTTAATCAAGGTTCTAAGGCCGCAAAAGCTGCTCGCCACATTTGTGCTGTATATGGAGAGGGTGCCATAGCTGAAAGGACCGCTCGTGATTGCTTTGCAAAGTTCAAAAATGGACAGTTTGACCTCATAGACGCACCTCGTTGTGGCCGTCCGGTTGAGTTCGATGAAGAGCGATTAAACCAACTTTTGCACGAAAATTCTCGTCAAACGACAAGGGAACTGGTAGAGAAAAGGGAATGCTCCCACACTGCTATAGAGAAGCATCTTCACTCGATGGGAAAGGTCCAGAAGTATGGAGAATGGGTTCTGCATGCTTTAAGTGACAACAAAAATCAACGATCCACAGTCTCTGCTAGTTTGCTTGCTTTTCACCGCTCAACTCATGGACACAAGGAACAATTTCTTTACCGAATCGTTACTGGCGACGAAAAATGGTGCCTGTACATCAATATGAAGCAAAGTAAGGAATGGCTTATGTCCGGTAAACAAGTGACACCGCGCGTGAGACAAGATCTTCATCCGCGTAAAACGATGCTGTGCATATGGTGGGACTGAGAAAGGATTATTCATTACGAATTGCTTGAACCGTCCAAATGGTCAACGCGGAACTCTACGTTTAACAGATGGAATGACTCAACACGGCAGCATGAAGTTCTGTTGCACGACAACGCCCGCCCTCATATCGCCAATATGACCAAGGAAACCATTCAAACGCCTGGCTGGGAAGTATTGTCACACACCCAGCCGTACTCTTCTGATTTAGCACTAACGGATTTCCCCCTCTTTCCATCTCTTTCAAATGCTATGCGCAGAGTTTCGTTCAATACTGACGCAGAATTGAGAGGTTGGTTGGATCAATTTTTCGAGTCGAAATCGGGTGATTTCTACCAACGAGGTATTGAAAATCTTGTTGAACGTTGGGAAGAAGTTGTAAAGAACAAGGATGAATACTTAATTGATTAATTACTTGTTACCTTTTATTAAACCTTTTAAAAAATTTAAATTTAAATAAGTAGCGGGAACTTAGTTGCCAACCCAATACATGTGTGTGTGTGTGTAATTGTTCTTCGTAGCACTATGACCCTTCCCCCAGCCCCATTTCCTACCACGTTGCTGCTGCTGCTGCTGGTGCGCTTGAACGCGACATCTCGTAGCATTTCTGTGACTCCCTGTGTTTCTGTGTTCACCCACGCTGCTGCCATCGGGGTTATTAGTTGTTGCTTTTGCCATTGTTGTTACCGTTGTTGCTGTTGTCGTTGGTAACCGTGTTGTTGATATTGCTGCAGCCGTCTGTGAAGTTACAGTATGTGTGTTTGTGTGTGTATATGGTTTCGCTACCTATGTTGTTTTTATCCGTGCACTTTATACAATTTGCGTTTTTTTTATGTCTCTATTTTTTTATACTTATTATAGGTATGTGCATATGTGTCTATTGTATGTGCATTACGCTGTTTGTATCTGTTCTTCTTTTCACCTTCAGTCTTGTGTATGTATATATATATATATATATATATATATATATGTATGTATGTATATATATATATATATATATATATATATATATATATATATATATATATATATATATATATATATATATATATATATATATATATATATACATATGTGTGTGTGTATTATATATATATATATATATACACACGCACGCAGGTTTCTATCAATTATATCTGCACACGTTGACTAACTGTAATGTTTTTATGGAAATATATTTCATTTGCAAAATTTAAATGTTAATAGAATTTCTAGAGATAATTTTATTATTTTCTGAACACCTGTTTTCAAAATGATGACTGTTCTATTTCAGGTTTTACACATAATGTGAAGCAATAGGATCGGAAGCGTCAAAGAATATGTTCGGGTTTTGTACGCAATATCCTTCAATGACTGCTTTCAGTCCATTAACTATTGATATATTTGTACCGTAAGCTTTATTTTGTGGTCGGTATTCTACTAATCCGTTTTGTCCTACACACCTGTTCGGCACTAACTTAAAGTAAGTCATTAAATTACTATTGCAATGTGGTGTACTCCACCTTGCTGGAAATAAACCCCACATCTTCAAAACATTTGATGTCATGTCAGAATAGATTGTTGCAGTAAGTTCAAGTAAATGGGACCATTTTCAGTCGCTTAAAATCAATGCTCGAATTGGCCCTTTTAATAAGCCACATTGTACTGCAACTCCTCATCAATTATATGGATTTTCCCCGTAATATGCGGATTTTCAGGTCCCCACTTTGAATTTAGATTGTCCTTACCTTATCAAACTATCTTGCTTAGAAAGTATGCCTATTCTATACACTTCTTTACATGCCACTCGTAAAATCCCTCTTTGATCCAGATTTTCTTCATTGAGAGCATCGGCTATTCTTGAGATGCACTTTTTTCAGTGGCACTTCACAGTCAAATTGACGCTTCCAACGACTCGCTCCTCGTACAGACTTTCTTGTTATCTGAAAAAAACGTTTCTAATGCCCTTTCTCGTGGACAGTTTCTCGTGGACAGTTATTGTGGTTCAAACTCGTTTATATTCCGAGTGATGCTAACGTCACGGAAGTGGAACTGTTCGAAACACCCTCCTAAACCTTTTTCATACATCAGCAACATTTACAAAGTTTTAATTGAAGTTTAGGATGAATTTACTCTGTTCAAATCGTAGTCTGGCTTCCATCATTATTTCTACTTGGTTAAATCTAAAGAGAAATTAATATTAAGTGAGTCACGAGCACTTAACAGGTATATGTATTGTTGGGCATATCCTATATATGTGTGTGCATATCTGTGCGTGCGTATGTCTGACGCGTGCGCGTGTGTGAGTGTGTATTTGTGTGTGCTTGTCTGTGAGTGCATATGAAAGACTATACCATATGTTCAGTGAATTCGACAGTTTGCAGTTAATTTGAATTCCATTGAAGCTAATTTTTCAATTACATTCTATTCGATGACTAAATGATGTAAATAAAATACTTAGACTTATTAAAACTTATCGGAATATTTCCGCCATTATGAATATATCGCACACTTATTAATGAATAATGACGTTAGATAAAATACGGACTGACTCAGATTTAAAATTTGATTATGCATTGCAATTAAAGAATACATTTTGGATAATATATTCAACTTTCAGGTTTAAGCACATTCATTTATATATATTTATATTATTGAAGATGTTGTTGTCCTTTAATTTTGTTAATTCTGTTGGTAGAGTATAATATGGCCAAACGGATTATTTAATTGCTTATTTCAGGTTGTGTCTATATATATCAATGATTGTAGTGAGCTTCTTGAGAACGATCTGATTATCATGTACTAGGCTGATCATGTGACTAACTACATTTTCACTCTTACTAATTACTATAACCAATGCCGCAAATAAGTATGCGATGACGTCATAGAAGCTGCGACGTCAATATATTTCATATAATGCAATAATCAAAGCAACCATTTTGGCGACCTCGTCAATAGTGGAGTATAATCCAGTTTCTAAGCTAAAGTGGAAATACTCACACAATATTATGAAACATGGGTCATACATGACAATTGATATGTAAAATGATTCATCCATGAAATCTGTAGTTTTTCCTAAACTGTTTAACACCTTTTCGTATAAAACCTTCAAAGTTAGTAACATCTTAAAATGAAACGAACAAGCAATCGGTTCGAAATTGATGAGAACGAGCATCTTAAGAAGTATGGTTACACTATTCTGTCAACGCTAGATGAAGGGTCATTTGCAAAAGTCAAAGAAGGTTACGACGAAAACAATAAAAGGAAAGCGGCAATTAAGATTATAGATGAAAGAGTTGTCAGGAAAAATTTCAAGGTGAAATTTCTTCCCAGAGAATTGGCCATATTTCCTTTGCTAGATCATCCTAATATCATTAAGCTATTTCATGAAATTCGTGTGGGCCATAAAATTTATGTAGTAATGGAATTTGCAGGACATGGTAACTTGCTCGACTATGTCGAACTTCATGGTGGACTTTTAGAACCGAAAGCCAAATCATTTTTCTCCTCGATTTTAAGCGCTATATCATATATGCACAGTAAACAAATTGTGCATAGAGATATAAAATGTGAAAATATTCTACTGAACAGAGAGAATGAAGTTAAGGTCAGTGACTTTGGTTTTGCTCGTGAAATTAAAGAGGGACAACTAAGTTCTACATTTTGTGGCAGTATGGCCTATTCATGTCCAGAGATCTTGCAGAAGAAGCCCTACTATCCTATGTCAGCTGACGCTTGGGCACTTGGTATTGTTCTGTTCAAAATGGTATTTAATAGATTCCCGTACAAATCGCACGATATGAATAACATAATTAAAATGCAAACAGAAAAGAAGTTTACTTTTCCTAAAGTTGTTTCCTATTCGCTTCAAGATATGATCAACAACATTTTAGAACCGCAGCTAGATAAGAGGTTTGGTGTACAAGAAATTATTGGTCATACATGGATAAAATACGTATATGCAGAAGAAAATAGTCATAAAACGGAAGCTGTAGACAAACCTGCCAACACTGAAACTGTCGCTGCTGCAGAATGACCTGAAATCCATGCCTCTCATATATATGTATATAGGTATCAATTCTCTGAAGCTTTCGAGGTTATGATATCAAATATATATTGAAACATGATTCTTAATCTCATCAATATAATTATGACAGTAATCATAATCTCGTAATCTGCTTATTGAGAATAGCGGACGAATAATATATTTTATGGATTTATTTATTTACCTATCTATTTCTATTTAACAATATATATTGATGAAACTTTTATCTAATTGAACGATCGTAATTTAAGTGAATATGCATTTACAATAAAATCTATAAAGATTTAATTATCTAGACATTTTCAGTTTCTCGAAATTTAATTTATAATGATTTTTAAAATACTTTTTCATCTAGTGCCTACAATATGTACCTATGTAAGGTTTTAAAAATGTGATTGAAATGTGCTTTCATGCTATGCTCATACTATTTAATATTAATTAAATATTGAAGTAACCTCTGTTAGAGAGACTACGGTTGGTATTCGTGACCAAAATATCAGTGAAATTCCATGTCGTTCATACTAAATATGTAGCAGAATAACATAACAGGTAGTATACTTCTAATAGTAAACAAAGATTAACTATTTCAGTGTTGCAATATCAGAAAATACAAAGCTCAGACGGACAGGTGTTTCTCTGTTTAGATAAAAAGAACATTTCCTAGTTTCGGATACCTATAATATACGGAATTTCATTTGAAGTCCGATCTCTTATTCAGTGGTAAATGTGTATTTCGTTGCAGGTTCACTACCATTTTGTGATTATTTCAGTCAGTCTAGATTTAGGCTAAATAATATTCCTTAAGCTATTTTCTTTCAACAAGAATAATACATTAAGTCCTTCTTTTTCATAGAAAAGTTTAGTTTCAAATAGTGATGCAGAAGGTAGAAAAAAACTTCTAGATTCATTCGAACAACATTTAACCCAGTAATTCTGATCCAACTATTATAATATTGACATTACGTCGATCTTGCTAGTATATTTAATATGAAGATGAAGACTAACTGCCAATATTCAGCGGAACAAAGGGTGTCCAGTTACTCTTCATATTAGACCTTCACACAATATAGAATCAGAACGAAATACTTTGTGCCATTTGTTCTAACTCTTTACAATCAGACACATACGTGCACACACATAGAGACACACTCGCGCACCTCAAACACAACTTATATTTTATATCCAAGCACTAATATCCAAACCTAACCAATATACTATCGTTAATCATTCAGACACGTATTTAGCATTAAGTAAATGTAATCAACTGTACTTCATTGGACAAAAGGTCGATTTTTCCCAACAATCATTCAGGATTTTCTAAACAATCTTACCTGCGCAAGCGCTCGTACTTAAATAGATTTAGAGATCCAGAAGCACATCGTTATTTCTAACATGTCTTCAACGCCTTTTCTCCCTTCCATAATTCTACATACTTCATTTTACACCCCTGCTGATATATACCTGTATCTATTTATCTATCTATCTACACAGATACAGACAGACACACAGAAACTCACACACACAAACACACACACACAGACTCATATATATATATATATATATATATATATATATATATATATATATATATATATATATATATATATATCAAGCAATGTTACAAATGTAGCCTCTTCTGAACTCATACTTATCACTCAATTTATCACCAATTATACTCATTATTTACACCAGTTTTGCATGATTTCCGTGCAACGACGGTGCTCCTGCATAAACACAATCCAGTGACAGCAACAAGTAAATGAAAAAAACAAATCAAGATAAATTCTACCGCCATCAAATTATAAATATTCTCAGTACAAATTTTAGTATTGTAGAAACACGATTCCTTTGTCCAACAACACTGAATGCAACGTGTCGATTTTCCCATCAAACAAATAAAGCATTCTTATTCATATTTAGCAAAATCTCTCACACACAATCATTCAGACTCAAGCTCACACACAAGCACGCAAATGTACAAAGATTCGCAAATTTAAGAGAAAATGACCTATGACAAGTAACGGCTTCCGTTACTGGCAGGAACTTGGGCTGTGAGGTTAAATTTAGACTATGTCTTGGAAGATAAATTAGAGCTTTGATTGAAATTATTTCCTCCTTCAGTGAAGGTAAACAAACCCCTTCTGGCAATTGCAAATTGAAATGCATTTGAAAGGGGAGGTAATCTCAAAATCCATAAACCATCCGGAAGTGAAAATCAATTAAAGATCGTTTTATTCAAGAATGAATGAATGCACAAACACGCACACACACACACACACCCAAATACGTATACCTTCTTTCTTGCATGGTGCATTATGAAATTAAGTAGCATGTTTGTGGTGTGGTTACGTAGGCGCAACGCATTATAGAAATACATAATCACTAAAGGTCTCTCCACAAACATTAAGACGACCCGATAAATATCTTTGGCCAAGTCAAGGTGGCGAGCTCGTACAATGGTCAGCATTTGGGGCTAAATGTTTGGTGGCATACCGTGCGTCTTTATGTTCAGATTTCAAAATTCCACCGACATTGATTTTGCTTTTCATCCATTCCAAGGCCAGTAAAATAACTATCAGCGAGAGTTTTCCCCTACCCCAATTATATATATATATATATATATATATATATATATATATGTATATATATATATATATATATATATATATATATATATATATATATATACATATGTATATATAATATACATATATACATAAACATATATATGTGTTTGTATATATATATATATATATATATATATATATGTGTGTGTGTGTGTGTGTGCGTGTGTGTGAGCCTATATACGTATATATATACATATATAATTACATATATATATATATATATATATATATATATATAATGTAAGTATACATACCCACTCGTACACTTATATGTATTTGGGTTATATATATTTGAATATTTGCGTGATTGTGCATATGTGCTGTTTTTACATTATTCATATGTATACACATTCGAGAATACTGTATACTTTATTCCTATACATACAAAAAACGATATTGATTTGGTTTATAATTTCTCACATTCATTTCGTAATATAAACGATGCAGTAGTGATGATCTATAGAGATATCGTGTTAAAACGAATGCTTGTGTATTATGTGAATATCTTCGAAATTTTAATGACGATATTGAATATAAAGGTGAAGCAATACACAGAAGATACATTAAACACATACGTCAGATATTTTACCCAGATTCCAAATCTTGATTTTATCTTACTATAAGTATCGAGAACTCTATATAAATATGTAGAAACTGTTGTGACTTCATAGCTATATGATTTCCAATTTCTATTCACACTGTGCGTAATAAGAAACGTGCAGGTCACGGTGACCCTATGGTGATAGCTTTTACTGATCGTATTATCTGATTTATCATTTTAGTACAGTGTACCGGATGTTGCTACAAGTTTTACGATATCATCTCGAAGAAAGAGCTTTTTTTAATGCCAAAATACTCGATTCTTATACTATTACGCACATATCTAATTTAAACAATTTACCATATACATAATCCTGCAGGGTCATATTACTTGCACTTATGTATGAACGAATACATGTATGCATTAATTTACACATGTTTCTATGTACATATACGTGTACGTATGCATCTATGCATGAGGTGGCCATATTTTGATGTTTCACACAGGCAGAGAAAGAGACAGATTCCAACAAGAAACTGCTTTTATCTATTTATTTATTTATCTATTATGGAATTTAGACATCGTATGTTGAATAGACCACGTATGTAGTATATATGAGTGCAGATCCGTATGTTTCAACGCACATGCGTGTGTTTTTGGCAAATGTCGTGTTAGTTGATATTTGACTTGAACATTTTGACGTATTTAAGTCTACATATGCATACAATCATTTCCATTATTTGAATATACATCGGTAGATGTGGGTACTATAGGCTAAATTGTGGAATAATCAATCGATTTTAAAACATTTTTAATTAGCATTAGTTATCGCAATTCTTAATAGTGTCCTATCACTTTTGGGGAAAACTACCTCCTCAAATTTGGCGATAAGGAGATTACTACAGGTTTTTTTCAATTTTCATTAATGACTAGGCCAGTTTTATAACTGTAGATATCACAATGCAGCTAGATAGGTGCTTTCTTCTAATTTTAATTTTAGGATCACATCTGCTGAAGAACCCGATTTCTATTACTCTACATATTTTCATATCTATTGAAGGTTTATACAATATTGAGAATTTGAATTATCTGGGTATATGTGTGACATATTTTCCCCTAAATCACAAGGCATTCTGTTATTAATAATCGGACCCGAAAGTTATAAACAGGCAAGTTTACGTCTAGAGCATCTAAATTCATTTTACATTTCCATTTCCAAAGCCTGTTGATATTTTCAGGAACAAAATATTGGATTTTCCTTTATGCAATGAGTTCCTCTAGGATTTATATACAGGTAGAACATACTCTCTACACGGCGTCGTTTACCCAAATATATTTCGTGGAAATAGTGTAGAAATCGATGAAATTGCTTAAAGTTCGTAGAATTATTTCCCGCCTTGTACATATAGGAGAAAGTGTTATTTTGTATTCTTACTGAACTAAGATCCTGGAATGTGATGTTAAATAGATTTGTCTTCTAGTTGCTAGGTGGTAATGGAATAATACTAATTAACTGCGTAGAAGAAGAAAGGTTTGAATTAACGACAATCTGAAACGGTAATATATTCAGCAAAACATTTCTGTTTCCTGTCAGAATTTTTTTATTTTTAAGTTAACGACATTCATGAAGACTATAATGATCAGGTTGCTAGATATTGTTTGATGGAACAAATTCCTGAGAGAAGCAATCGAATGTTTAACTAGTCAGTGATTATCAGTGATTATCAAGTTGTTCCATTTCAAATGATTCCCTACTGTATTCCTCAACTGAATAGATATCACAAAGCACTTTTTTTAAATGTAGAGTAATGTAAAAATCACAAAATTTCAATTAATTTATAGCGTTGCTGCTCTGAAAACATACCATATTACTGGAGGGAAATAAATATTGCCTCCAGTGTTTCTTGAACGTAAATAACGCAATTTTCGTAGGATATATTGCAGCAGTACATATCTATGTACCTTATTAATAGAACGACATGCAGTAATTTAGTATAGAGTACGGCTTGAATAACTGTCTTGAATGGTGAGTAATGTTGTAGAAGCTGCATTCGTTTATTCACGAAATATATTTCCACTGCATTTTGCATTAGCTTGATTAACTGTGTCGTTGTATCAGATACCCTTGGGATTAAATGTAATTCGGAGAAAGTTCACATATAATTATCAATAGGGGTTAATAGATATCATTCATCAGCGTAGTGTTCTTTAAACATCATAGAGAATTTCTTAAGAAATAATGCAATTGTATGCACAAATTTGTATGAAATTTAATCTCTTCACAGCAATGGCAATAATTCATATAAATAAATTTCATAAAGTCACTACGGGCTTTGAAATCACCCTTCTAGCAGTTCTCAGATATAATCAAGGGAATAAATCTATTACACAAGGCTCTACATTACCAGTTAATTGGCTTCATGTAACCGTGTGTATTGTTATGTTCCATAAATGTGAATTACGACAAGTTGACTTGATACATCAAATATGCAACTGGTACAAGTATAAGTCCATAACTTTTACAATACACTGTGAGACCAAACATATATTGTACTGCGAGGATAATTTAATACATTCATTGCTCAATGAATGGGCTGAGACTATGCGCTGAAGAATGAGATGCTAAAAGTTTTGAGAGAAAGAAATCCACGAAGCATTTATGATTTTGAGAGAAAAACAAAAGTCAATGCAGTTTAAAATATTACTAGAAAGAAATGAAAAATGTCATTGTACGTTATCATATAAATCCGGTATTCTCACTGGAAAATGATTGCATCAAATTAAAGCTGATTTGGTTTTGACTCAGCACCCGATTAAGAAGTATATTAAGAGGACATTGATACCTCGCCCAAATGTTGAGGCAAGGGATAGAAATAGTCTCATTAGGAATAAGTCATTTCATGTAGAAACAGTCACAACTTTCCATTGGAAGAAATAAGTCTCGTTCCTTAGTAATAAGGTAACTAATCTTTAAAAGAGTTAGCTTGAATTGGAAGAATGAATAATGGTGAACCTGGATGACCTTGGAAACTAGGGCGCCTGTATGATCCAGCTCTGACCATTAGATATATATGCGGTGGTCATCAGCGGGATAACAATTTCTGGGATATGAGCGTACATAATCACCCAGCAACTACAAATTTGATGAGCAAAACATCATCCATCTTACCAGCGCGAGAGCGTGTACACACATATGCACACACACATATATATATGTGTGTGTGTATGTGTGTGTGTGTGTGTGTATGTATATATATATATATATATATATATATATATATATATATATATATATATATATATATATATATATACATATATATATGTATATGTATGTATATATATATACATACACATAAATACACACACATACACACACGTATATATATATAGATATATATACATACGTGATGGGTTAATTTCTCTTTCCGCCTCTCAAACCCATTCAGGAGGCGTTTCGGTGGGACCGATGCTATAGAATAAGACATTTACCCAACGTTTCACACAGTGGAATTGAACCCGAAACCATGAGGTCGAGAAGCAAGCTTCTCACCACACACAGCCACGCCTGCAACGTCTTAACATACAAATAGATTTTCTACTTAGCGAGCTATACCTTGGTGGATTGTTTCTGATATTTTTGCTTTCATCAAATTTAGTTAATAAGCGGTGACTATTTTAATTACACATTTCCTGCTCTTCACTGTCGTGGTAATTTCACTGTGTTAATTGATTTGTTTCATTGCGCCACAATGTGTCCAATAAAAATAATTCAAGAAGCGCCATCTATCTCAGGTCGAGACTTATTCACTTTTGGAGATATATATATATATATTTGTGTTAGATAACAGAGGTAATGTATAATTAAGCGGACAAGAATATATCACTTAGAATAATAATTGTTAACTTGGATAGAGCTGGTGGTACAAAAACTCTCAAAGACCGGAACTGTAAAAGGGTCTTCATAGAACATTCCTCATCGTCGGGTAAATGTTTTACCTTCTTAAACTCTAAGCAGACTCCATCCAGATCATGATTCCTTTCTGCTGACACCATTTAGCCATTTTGATATCGGAGACCTGCGTATTTAAACCGCCTGCAGACTTCATAGATTTGTATTCTCTTTCGGCAGACACAGCTTTCAAACCAAGACGTAAAGAAGATATAACGTCAGTGATCATCGCTATTGCCAATGTTAATTTAGATAGTGCTGTATTTTAGTTTGTTTGAGGCAGAAATTACTTGAATATATATAATGTATTATGATATAAAGACTGACAAATCATTTCCGGTTTGGTTATTAGAGATTGCCATTAAATTGTTTAAACTTGCCCAGCCTCTAGGATTCTGATGCTGATATGTGTATAAATTTCAGTGATGTTAATTTATAATAATGTCCGAATATAGCCGTATATATGTCTTTCACTGATACATTAGTGTAAACAATATGTCGATATCAACATTTTTATTGTTTTGCAAAAAGATATTAGGTTCTGCATATTATATGAATAGAAATTGGTTTCATAATATCTATTAGGAACGGTAACATTTCATCATGTATCTCCTCATTTCACTAACTTATAAGGTTTCTTTCATCTTGGTACAACAAATGTCAATTTTATGTACCTAAATATCGTTGTTCATAACTGCGCAATAATTGTCTCGTTTTGTCTCGAAAATAAAATTTCATTGCTGAGCTTTCCCCAGAGACGTTCATGTTTGTTTCGTGAGAGTGGTTAATATTTTCGTCAGAGGCACTTACACGTTTTCATCTAACAACATATTGCTGGATTATCCATTAGTTTACGTGGAAACAATATACATTCTTGTACATTTACGAGAAAACATTTTTAAATGAACGTTGTAGTGCAAAACGTAAATAGCAGTAATGCACAAACTAGCACACAGAATGAAAGACACAGCCACACACAAACACACACACAGACAAGCACTGACACAAACAAACACATGTGCAAATATATTATATATTCATACTCCTAATACCCGCTACTTCAAGTAATAACGTTTTGCGTTTACAGATCGGAGAATCACGAATTTCAAACTAGCGTTTGTAATATCGATCTAACGGGAGCTCCAATTAATCTAAGAATTTAAAATCTACACTTTTGTCTTCACGAAAAGGCCGATTTTGGTGCTTTGACATAGATGAAATCACTTAACATAGTGAAAATATGTAATCAGGATGCTTGTGTTTATACGTGTGTGTGTACGCGCGCGCATGAGCCCACGCTTGCTAGCGTGTCTGTTAGTGAACAAGTGTTTGTGTATGAGTCACTATAAATTTTTCATTGTGAATATTTGCGTTTCGGTATATTTTATTCAGTCCCAGTGAATATCTATCTATCTCTCCCTCCTCCCTTATCTCTCTCTCTCTCTCTCTCTCTATATATATATATATATATATATATATATATTCTGTTATTCTTTTATTTGTTTCAGTCATTTGACTGCGGTCATGCTGGAGTTCCGCCTTTAGTGGAGCAAATCGACCCCAGGACTTATTCTTTGTAAGCCTAGTACTTATCCTATTGGTCTCTCTTGCCGAACCGCTAAGTGACGAGGACGTAAACACACCAGCATCGGTTGTCAAGTGATTTTGTGGGGGGATAAACACAGACACACAAGCATATGCACATATTAATATAAATCGTCCTTCACTACCACCACAGTCATCATGTATGACCACCACCAATACAAACAGCATCCACACAAAAGCCACATCAACTACAGTCATTCACAACACATGTTAACAGCTAAGTATGACACTATAATGCTACCAAGAAAACGAGCAACTCCATCTAAAATTTGAAAAATATAACATATGAGGTAATGTGGGGTAATGTAGTTCTCTAATGTATTCTCTAATTGTGAGTAGGATGCGTTCGATGTTAATGGGAATCAACTTAAAATTAAGCACCAATAACAATGCATATCATTAGTTGAACATGAACACTGCTACCAACAAGAAATCGCGAAAAATCCCTCGCACCACAATCTCCAACATGAAAACCGATGGAATTAACACCGCCACTACCATTACTTACAAATTAGGTCTTTAAATAAATGTAGGTAGCAACTATAACGTTAGCGTCGTAGTTGTGTCTACAGCTACATATAATCTCTGAGAACATAACTCTGATATACATCGGTGAGATTTGACTGAAAAAATTTTGAAGTCATAGTTAAAAGGGTGTAGTGCTTATGTACCTAATAACCATTCAACTAATTCTCACCACACGATATTCCTCCCAGCTAAGTCCTTCATTTTTCATCTACTCATTCCCATTTTTACGTCAACAGGAATATGACAACTACTTATTCTCTCTATAAAATTTTCTCTAATGGTGTTTTCTTTTTATTGCTGATCTCTCCTGCTCACTTTATCAACAATCTAGTATGTGTACGAAGAAACATTTAAGTGGAAAGGAACTGTAGTTGCGTTGTTATATCCAGTAATGTACTGGATATTAAACTTCATGTTTTACAAAGTTTTGATGCAGGAGAAAAAAAATTCAGTCACATTGTCAAAACGTTAAAGCCTAAAACTTCTGTTGGGAAAAA
>NC_142939.1:1440446-1497946 GCF_046866305.1 Octopus bimaculoides | reverse complement strand
AAAGAGAGCAAAAGTAAGGTTGAAGAATGTTATGGATAGAGTCTTACAGCTGTTTCTGGGAAGATCCAGTACTTCCCTTCATCGGAGACAGAAAAAATAAAGTAATCTATTATTATATCCATAGGCGGATATTTTTAGTATGAAGTGGTAAAGAGTGTGATGTGCTGAAAAAAGAGAGAACAGTACTTGAAGTGTAGTTTCATTCCAGTGGTAAATATCCGTGTAGAAATTCGTGCAAATTAATCCTTGTGTGAATAATCCGGAAATTTATGTTGGAACGAGAGTTGATATAACATAGATAGCAGAGGTATATATATTCCATATTGCAATAGATTTTTGCTTGTTTACTTGAAGAATGGCCAAGTCAAGTGAAAAAGTGAGTGGTAATTAGGTCAAGACAAGAAGATAGAATGTGGAAGGGGATAGAGGAGATATAGAGGCGGAGGATGGTAGCGATATATTTATGGTCAGTTGGTCTTAACAGGGTAGAGGGGAAGAGAATATAGAGTGAAGGAGGAATAGGGGGATGAGGTTAAAAGGTCTAGTGAGTAGGAAGGAATGCGTATGTGTAGTATATAGGTGGTGGGGGTATGAGTGATAAACCAAGGACAAAGATAAAGGAGAGGGATGGGTGGGATGGGTGGGAAAGGTAGTTAGTAGTATCATATTTTAGGATGCTGCCAAGCCTATTTATAGACGGTGGAAAGGGATTGAAAGAGGTGACGTAGTCTGTTTGTGTAGGTAGTGTTCTTGTGAAATTGAGAAATACTGAAAATCTGAGCTGTTTAAAACAGCTCACAGCTTCGAGAGATGCCCGTAGGAAAGAAAGAGAAATATCGCATCAAAATCAAATAAATCACAAAAATGTCTGTAACTTTAAAATGATTTTGTATGAGAGATGATGTTCTCTAATGTATTTACTAGGAATATAATAAAAGTGTGAGCAGGAAAGGAAGTGCCATTCCAGCAAGAACGACAGCACCACCTGGAGATAAATCTTTGTAAAACTGTATGAGGCTATTTCTAATTACCTCCGAATTTCTACCATTAATTAGCTCTCTATAATGCACTTAAGTAGAATTGATATTCAGAAAATCTATATTCTGTTATTCTTTTACTTGTTTCAGTCATTTAACTGCAGCTATGCTGGACCACCACATTTAGTAGAGCAAATCGACTCAGGGACTTATTCTTTGTAATCCTAGTACTTATTCTATCGGTCTTTTTTTCTGAACGGCTAATTTACGGGGACGTAAACACAACAGCATCGGTTGTAAAGCTATGTTGGAGGTAACAAACACACAAACAAACACACACACATACCCATACACACACACACACACACACACACACACATATATATATATATATATATATATATATATATATATACCTCGACCATATCCTATCCCCGTTAGTTGCTGCCCTCCCATCCCACATACACGACACCAACCACGCCCTCGCCTCTTCAATTCCTTTTCTTTCCCTCCCGGCCCCTCACACCTCCTCTTCACCCTGGACATCAAATCCCTATACACCGTGATTCCACTACATTAGCTCATCGTCTAGGCTTGTGGATTGCCAGTCTGATCGTGCCTCGCTTTCTAATGAGGTGCCGTCACATATGTGATTTGCTCATCGCAGCATCGCCAAATATTTTCAGCTAGAGAATCGCCAAGACTTTGGGAAAAAGTAATACTCACACGTCATCAAATTTGGCGGGATAAATGTCGGTTGCTTCCTGAAATTACCAGGCATATATATATATATATATATGCGTCCTGCCCGAAGCTCGTCGAAACGCCGGTGTTAAAACGTGGGTAGCTGATGAAGTAGAATGTTCTCTATGTGTCTCGTGTGTTCTCGTCTACGTTTGTTTGCAATGTCCTGTACCCAGATATGCACCTATACATACAGGTGGATGTCGGTATGCACATACCTGTACGTATATATGCATATACTCATTTACTTTTGTTTTTACATGATTGAACGCAGCGTCTCACAAAAATTGTAAGTAGTTTTCGTAACTTATCCTCCGACGCTACTCTATCTCTTTCTCTCTCTCTTTCTCTTTCCTTTCTCCCCCCCCCCCTCGTTCTTCCTCTGTACTACTACGTATCTCGCCTTACCCCTCTTGTTCTTCCTCTGTTACTACTACGTATCTCTTTTTTCCCCTTCGTATTTCCTCTTTTTCTTTTTTCCTCTCGTTGCTCACCATTCTTCTACTTCCTCCCTCTCTTTCTCCCTCTACCACTCTCTCTCTTCCCTTTACACCGGCATGGTCACATGCTTCCGGTCAATAATCCTTTCCTTCCTTGGCTTTCGCCAAGTAACACACGCCACCACTTTGTCTCTCTCGGTTCCGTGCCTCATCGCGTTCATACACACATAATTTTTCTCGTCTGGCCGTAAAGCCTTTTCTGTTTGTTTCCCTGTCTTGTTTTTTGTCCGCCACTACATTCCTCCATGGCTAGATTTAATTTGCGTATACAGATTTAATCTGCGATCCATGGGACGAGCCGTTTTAACGTTGCGTCCTGCCCGAAGCTCGTCGAAACGCCGGTGTTAAAACGTGGGTAGCTGATGAAGTAGAATGTTCTCTATGTGTCTCGTGTGTTCTCGTCTACGTTTGTTTGCAATGTCCTGTACCCAGATATGCACCTATACATACAGGTGGATGTCGGTATGCACATACCTGTACGTATATATGCATATACTCATTTACTTTTGTTTATATATATATATATATATATATATATATATATATATATATATATATGTGTGTGTGTATGTATGTATGTATGTATGTGTGTGTGTGTGTGCATGTATTTATGTATATATTTACATATACACACGCACATATAAATATATACATATATATATGCATATATATTTATAAAGAATAAAAAGTTTAGGAAGGTATAACAATGCAATATAGAACAAAAAATGGACTGTATACCTGTTGTAACTTGATAAACTGTAGCCCAATGATATTTCGGAATTAGAATTCCTTCTTCAGATCTTATTTGTCATCGGACTACAGTTTACCAAGTTACAACATGTATACAGTCCATTTTTTGTTCTATATTGCATTGTTATAGTTTCCTAAACTTTTTATTCTTTACAAACAATACACAATGCTTCAAGCGAACTACAATACTCTCCTATATATATTTATGTATATACATATATATATATATGCATATAAACATATGTATATGCATATATATATGGATACACACATACACATGTATATATATATATATATATAATACAAAGAATATATATACATGTATACACACATATATGTACATACTTACATCTACATGTGTATATACATGCATATCAGGGTACAGGACGTTAGAACAATAAACTACAGACAACGGAACGAACACATAGGAAAACGGAAAGCCACTTGGAATATCCCTTCATCAGCTGTCTCTATTCTATCTAGACGTTTCGAAGACAAGACAGAACGTACTCTAGAATAGTCTCTTCCTGGGTAGTGGATCAACCCACTACACAGAGGATTCCAAGGTGGCAAACACAAACCAAGACAGGAAAAAATGAACAGTGAAAACAACATTCAAAAGCCGTACACACACACACACATATATATATATATATATATATATATATATATATATGTGTGTGTGTGTGTATATATATATATATATATATATATATATATATATATATATATATATATATATACATATATACGTATATATATGTTTATATATATATGAATGTATATATGTATTTATGTGTATATACTTATACTTATATGCGGTTATTTTCTGTACGTAATTTTCCCAAGTATTACCTACATTTTACTAGTGTTTGCACGTCAGTATATCTAAAAGGACAATGTGCGACACAGAGGAAATACTATACTAGCCGAAATATTGAGATACTTTCTAAATGTCCACCGGTGTATTAATTTTTCGGTCTTCTTTTTTTTTTTTTCGAAATTTCATACTATCTGATATTTTAGGTCTTCTCTCAAATATTAGACAACTGTCAATCATATTAATATTTCGAATTGTAACATTTCGTTTCATAATATTTGGCACATAGACTACAATCAGTGTTAAGCCTGTGAAGGGAAGTGTCGTATCATAAAGCAAATCCCGGGCGTTAGAAGAGCACGTGCTTCAGGCAGAATAATGTATATTGATGGTCCTGTTATTGAGTGCTAAATTTAAGTATTATATGTTACTTATTACAATACTCTGAAGACTGGTATAGCTTTTTTCACATTTTCATTTATCACTAACACATGAAATATGCCTTCTTGTTCTGACAGATTTCATTCCTTCATTTATTACAAAGACACACACACACACACACACACACACGCATACTCACAAGCAGTCACACACATATATATACATAGGTGTGTCTATGTGTGTTTGTATGTGTGGGCTTATGTGCGTTTGTGTGTATCTGTGCGTCTGTATGTCCTTATGCGTGTGTGTGTGCATGTATACATATTTTCATCTATTGTACATAAAATATATACATATCTCTTCTCTCAATTTCTCTCTCTCTCTCTATTTATATATATTGTATAAGGATATATATATATATATATATATATATATATATATATATATATATATGTATATATATGTATATATATATATATATATATATATATATATATATCTTCTTATGTCTGTATGTATGCATGTATGTATGTATATATGTATGTATGTATGTGTGTATGTATGCATATGACTAGGCATATATACGTGTAATTTCCAGATGTATACAGAAGCAGATATCTGCACATGTATATTTATAGAATAAATGTGTGTGCCTACGCGAGTGCATATTTGTATCTGTATGTATTTGGGTATATGTGAGTATATGTGTATATATGTGTGTATGCATGTATGTGTGTATGTGTGTTTGTCTGAATGTATGCGTGTAAAACATGTGTGCGTGTACTTTCTATATATCTGTTGTCGTCACATCAGTTATTTGCATAGAACATTTTTTTTCTGTATTCACATATAACTTCAATGAAAACAAAAATAATATTTGCCGTAAATAAGCGTCAATCGATACACCTATTAAATAGCAAAATGTAATGTTTTTACACTTCATATCCTTTTTATCAGGAAATGAATTCCATACATATGTATATTACTTGTATAGGCTTTCATATATTCATACGTGTACATAGATGTTATTTCTACATGTATATGTGATTGTACAAAATGTATGAATATATGTCTCTGTGTTTTTGTTGTTGTTGTTGTTGTTGTTCTCGTATATTTTCACTGAATAATACCGTAGAATACATTATTTCATCTTTTTTCCCAAAATACGACACAAACACTCGCACACGTATCCACACTTCATTACACATGCACAAAATCACACAGTTTTGTATGCAGATGTATTGTTAGTGTGTATGTATGTGTGTATTGTGTGTGTTGGTTGCATATATATGTATTTATTATATCTATTTGTATATGTGCAAATTTACGAAAATAATAAAAAAAATATTGTTTTTAGAAATTATTTTTTCACGACTTTCAGAAAATATTTCTTGAAATTTTTCTTATCATTGAAGCATAAATTCTAATGACACGGATGACAGAATAAACAAGCATAACACTGCGGTTTATAGTAACATCTCCAAATACAACTTCGCGTAGAAAAAGCTTAATTTCCCACAGTTTTATTATTTGCTTTTCAATTCAATAATAACATATATGAAGATCATTTTATAGAATGTTTCTAAATACAGACAAACAAAAAAATATGCAAAAAATGGAAAGAAGTAGTGAGAGAAGTCTGGAATATATAAGATATAATAACACAATGCTATGAACAACATTATAATTATATGATTTTATACAAATATCATTAAGTAAATATTGAATCTGTCTCACTTCTCTTTATATGACTATCTTTCTAAGCATTACCTATATATGGACATGACAAATGCATTTATGCTCCTTGCTACTGTCGTAATAAACAGGGTGCGGTGAATAAATTGTCGTGTAAATTATGCAAAAATGAAAATAACTCTGGCATCTCAATTTAACAGTTATATCTACCAAAATTACATAAAAAAATATCTTGGAATACTACACGGTAGATTTATTCCACAAGATCGCCATCGGCTTCGGCTACAGCCTCCAGACGACTTCGGAATCTCCTGCAACTCCTCTGGAGGCTTTCCTTGTTTAAGTTGGTGAATTCTGCCATAATCCTTGCCCTCAGTTCATCTTTGGTGATACAAGAAGTTGTTTTGATCTCTCGCTCCACTACGCCCCACACATAATAATCAAAAGGATTGCAGTATGGGGCGTTAAGTGGCCAGATGTTAGTGGTGATGTAGCAAAAATTGTGCGACAGTTATGCCTGCGTTCTCTCGCTCGTGTGGCATGGTGCAGAGTCCTATTGCCAGATATAGCGTCTTCCTGTAGCCGCCCTCTCGACCCAGGGCACCACTACCTCCTCCAGGCACTTTAGATAGTGTTGAGTGTGAGGCCGTGTGGGAAGATGAATGGAGGCATAACGTCTCCATCACTAATGATTACTATAAACACTGTGATGTTGACTGACACTAGTTGAAAGCAGCCACGGTCTCAGGCTGGTTCCAATTAAATTCCAACAGCCAACTTCTACTAGGAAGTGTACTGTACAACAACCAGTATTGAAACGAATTTAAAAAGAACATGATAAAGAAGGACATAAGAGAACACGAAGACAAAATAAGGACAAAGAAATATAAATGAATAAATGTATAAGGAAAAGATATAAAATTATTATTATGAACAAAATTATAAAACACAATTTTAAAGTCAAAGCTATCATAGGAATGAAAATGAGTCACAATGCTTAATGCTACCATTTTATATAGGCAAAAGGATGAAGAAACGCTAGATCAAGGTGAGGACGTGGAAATGCAAGTTATTGCTGTGTAAAAAAGTCACAGCCTATTGAATAAATGGCAAAAAATAAACGTTCCAAAGAACGATGTTTACACGATGTAACTGCATTACGCTCGTTATTTAGGAGATCTCTATTCTCTCATAATATTTTCAGAGATGCTCTGCTACCGGATTGCGTTTAGTGCAGCGACCTTGGTGAGGTGTTCCAGTTCGAAAAACAGACCAGGTAATATTATAGCAAATGTTATTAGCCTTCAGATTATGGATAGTTTATTTTGGAAATTGGCAAAAGAATCAGGAGGATTTGCACATGATATTAGAAAATAATTTGAAAACAAAAGCTACGTAACGTCTCATAAAATTAGTGTTCCTTTTACCCTATAATAACACACACACACACACACGCATGCACGCACACACGCACGCACACACACACACAAATATTCATACATATATACATACATATATGTTTGTGTATTACATGGTAAAAAGTTATGTATTGAACTGCATTATAAATGTTTCTGCTATAAGATTCGAATCACTGGTAATTGAGTGCTTGTGTATTATCTTATTGCTTCGGCGGATGCTCTCCAAAATAAAACTGAACTTCCTTTTTCTTCTACTCCGGCAAAGCTGTAAGGGGATACACAAGCACTCAGCTATCAGTGGATTGCATCTCATAACAGAAACAGCTGTAAGGTAATGAAACTCATTACATATTTTCTTACTCCTTGTAAGACGCATAAATTTCTTATCACACTCTGCACCCGACTGACCTTGAATACTGAGTTTCAACACAGGTTATTCGTATCGCGAAGACTAATCGAAATATTAGTATAGTGATACCACGTAGTACAAGTTTAATTCGTTCTATGACCGTGATCCTCTTACGATTTACTCCCCATTGAAATTAACTAAAATATAATTAATCCATTCGAGCCCAACCCACAAAACCACTCAAAAATATTTTTCTATGGGATTTAAAACAGAAAAGGAATAGTTACAAGTAAAATGACAATTATAACAAAAAGAGAATGCAAAATAAATATATAAACTGGTTTTATTAACTGAATTACCTTAAACATGGTATGATTTGTGTGAATTTCTTAACTATACTGAATAAGTTGAACTGTCCCTAATGTTTGGAGATTATGAATTCATCTGACGAAAATGGTTTTTTACAATTATGTAATTTTCTCCTCAATCAATGAAAGGGATCGGTAGAAACGGCCTTATTGAATTAACACCTGTACCTCTTTGTTACTCACGTTGGGACCAAAGGCCATACGTCCCCTGGCCAATTCAGGATCACAACATATAGGTACACTGTGACACCATTTCTTTTCTTCAACAGGCTCTGCCCTGTTTAACATTGTCCCAAAACTGATCAAAGAGGAAAAGGACCCATCACCTTTATACGGAGTCTGGACAAATTTTTTCAAGGAATTCCAGATAAGCCACCTATACCTGGATACATCTCACTCAAGATCTCACTACATGAATAGACTATGATACTACAAAACTTGACTTAAAAAGGATTTACATAATCCTATCCTATCGAGTGGTGCTATTAAGTCAGACATGTTTTGGACCAATCTTTGGTCGAAGCATATCTGAGTTTCATTTAAGTTTTTTTACCTATCCTGGAATCTACGCTTCGTAAATATTATAGACAGTATTTTTAATACAAATTACATATCTGGATATATATGTAAGTATGAGTGTGTGTGCATATATATATAAATTAAATAATGAGGGTAGAAATTGATATTAATAAATTAAAACCAGTGGCTTAACATATTTAAAAAATCCGAAGATTAAAATTATATTACATACAAAATTAAGAGAAATGACCACCAAAGTGGACTCCTATATGTTAGATATAGACCTCAAATCACCTAACCACGAAGAGTATGTTCTGAAGAAAAAAAATTCAGCAAATCGCCAGACTGTAAAAATGAGCAAGACTTTGATTTGTCTTGCTCATTTTTACAGTCTGCCGTTTTGCTGAAATTTTTTTCTTCAGAACATACTCTTCGTGTTTAGGCGATTTGACGTCTATATCTAGCACATAGGAGTTCACTTTGGTGGTCAGTCCTCTTAATTTTGTATGCATGTATATATATATATACATATATATATATATATATATATATATATATATATATATATATAAGTATGTATATATATGTATATGTGTGTGTGTGTGTATATATATATATATATATGTGTGTGTGTGTGTGTGTGTGTGTGTGTGTGTGTATATATATATATATATATATATATATATATCCTGACAGATGGCGACACAGAACGAAGTGCTGTTTTCAAACCCTTTTACCATAAGAGAGACAATGTGTGTGTGTGTCTGTGTGTGTGTTTGTGTTTGTGTATGTGTGTGTAACACGTAAAGTGTAGATTCTAACACGATGGATATCAATGCCCTGCATATTTAAACGGTTACTCACACATACACACACTTGACATTTCTCGATCGCTCACCGATACACACACACTCACATACACACACAAACACACTTATAAATACATGTATATGTATGTATGTGCGTGTGTATATATAGATATATATATGCGTTTGCTTGTATGTGTGTGTATGTATGTATATATCCACATTCTTTCGATGCATCTGATTCACAGAATGTTTTTTTAGCGATGGAATTAATTATCACTTTTTAATGAATCAACTGAGATTTTGTTTATTGATATGAAGTTAATACTAGTGCTTCTTGCTTTCGAGTCGCTGTGGTTAAACGTTTTTCAATTGAGATATCAACGAACACATTATTTTTTGTTGTGCTTCCTCTCTAATTACGTGTTGACTGGATTGGAAGCAATATAGTTTCTTAAAGTACAGTGTTTATACATATAAAATATATTCCATGGTGTCTTTGCTCCACTTTGTTACATAAGTGTAAAACATGTCATGCTTTAAATTAAAAAGTGAGGATATATCAAAAGGAATTTACAAAATGTATTTTTCTCGTGTGTTTAAAACCTTAGTGTGTATCTAGAATATAAAATCTGTCGCGTAAAACTGAGTGACATCATTGTACTGGTCATCCGGTAAAAGGAGATACGTTCACTCAATGGTTCGTAAACAGAAATAGAGGAAGGAACGTACACTTATGTTGCTTCGTTTGGAAGCTGGATATGTAAATATATAAAAAGAACTTCTCCATAGCATTCGGATCGCTATAGAATTAAAAATACTGACATTCAAGGTGCATTGGAATTTCCTGCACATTTGATAAGTGTTAAAGAACGAAATAAATGTAGGTTATGTTAAACTTCTATGATGAGAAAAGATTTAAAAAATACATCAAGTTTGAAAAGCAGCAAGACTTTCGTCTCGTTCATGTCAGGAACAAATGTCACTGCATACATGAAGCAGAAACCATAGCTTTTTTTCTCCGTATACTCCGAAGAGAATATAAATTGCTCAAAATCTGGTTTGCCCGTTTTGTGGATACCTGACAAAAAGTTTAGCATTTCTTTTCTGAATGGTTCATTGAATAAGTATTCCCTTATTTGATTACCAGGAAATAATTTAAAGCTCAAGGCAATTCTGATATCGGAAAAATGTTTCTGATTATTTTCCTTATCTTAAGTGAATCCAAACAGGCATAACTGTTCAAAATGGTTTTTGTTGCAAGAAAACACACTTCACTAACACACGATTTGTATTATGTTGATATTTGCGAATTTGCAGGTAGTTGATTACAGCGTTTGGTGATGAATATAATTTGATCAAAGGTTTCTGATAAAATTAATCCCTTGCGCAACCAATAAGCGATTATCGGTAACTGATAAAATTGTTGAACAATGCTCAAATTGCGTCGAATTTCTATGGGGAAAATTAGAGGTTCATAAGATGGCAAAGCTTTTAAAATCTGATATCAATTTTATAAGAAAAGGAAAAAATCTAACCGAAGCACAACTACAAAATCAATGTTTTTATTGTTCCTTGTTTATTGCTTATTCCATAACGGAAGTGTGTCTATGTTTTATGAAATTGTATATAATTTTGATCAAAAACGTTTTTTCAAGTGTAGCATGAGTGTTTATACATGCATGACTCTGTGTGCGCGTGTGTGTGTAGAAAAGAAGAGTAAATTCTAGCGTAATTTAAATACAATATCAGTAAATTCTTAATTTCAAATTGTTTGGAACATTAAATTTCCCAAATCAATTTTTATATAGAATAAACTTTACACATTGTAGATGAGAGACGTGAAATTTTGTTGCAGCCTTGATTGTGGCATGCAAAGTCAACATCGTTAATGCTCATATCCCTGTCAATGCTGACGTTTGATTTATATGCCACAACCTGTTACATATTAGACGAACATATGAAACAATGTTCACTGGTAATATATGTTAAGTTATCCAGGGATGCTCAGAAAGAAAATGAACCCTGACGTAGGCAATAAGATCAGGTCGTACATAGAAATTCTGTTTACTGACGTTGTAATGCAATAAACGATAAACACTATATGAACGCCTGTGTGAAGACTCTCCGCAATAAAGCTATCTACTATGCCAGTTAATATACCAAAGTATGTAATTTGCTGGGCTTGCTTGGTGATGCTCCATGAGGAATGTCTATGTGCAAGATGTTCAGCTGCTGTCTTACGTATGTGATGTGTCATAAATCGCTAAACTGTATTTGACTAGATGTAAGGTAGTCTAGATGTAAGGTAGCAGCATAACTGTTCATCAAAGCGGGTCAACAGTTAAGCCCTCTTGTAAACTATCGTCTAAAAGTTTTCGAAGCCAGGTGTCATGCTTTTTAAACAGGATAGTTTAGTTCGTTGCTGGAAAGCTCACCACCAATCACCTGCGGAGTGGAGTTTATCGGAGTGGACATTATGAAGAACGATATCTAATTTATAAGAAAAAAAAAAAACACTATCCCAGAAATAAGACGAAAAGCAAAATATTTGTAATGCATAGTCACAATGCCAACGTGTACAAGCAACGTAATGAAAATAGTATACCTCAGCCGCAAGAGTCATAAAGTATTTTCAAATGATGAAATCGGAGTAGGAATAACATTCATTTGTCATTAGCCTACAGTGGATGCAATTTAGTTTGTGTGAAAGCTGACTCTGGCCACTATTTTGCTACTGCTCGTTACTGGGCAGATGAAGTTATTTTGATTGGCAGAGGTGACCATTCTGTTGCTTGTCGTATCCTCTTGTCGAATGTCAGCATTTAGTAGGCGAAATGACTGCGACATTAATAATAAGCAAATACTCAAGATATATTTTGCAAACGAATATTTTGCAAAGATTTATTAAACATTTCATATATTAAATATGTACAAAATATATTCATATAATGCACAACATTTCTCTAAATATGTAATACATAAAGATTCACAGAATGGAAGATACAGCCAATCCAGTGGCTGAATGGTAAGATGCTTGCTTCCTAACCACATGCTTCCGGGTTCAGTCCCTCTGCGTAGCAACTTGATCAACTACCTCATGCTCTAACCTTGGACCGACTAAAGCCTTGTGAGTGTATTTGGTATACGTAAACTAACAGAAACCTGTTGTACATACACACACACACACATATGTACATGTGTGTGTGTGCATATATGTATGTATATGGTGACATTGATCATGCACTCTTGTTGACAATGCTTTTCATAATGACGACCGCAATGATGATGATGATGATGACGATGATTATTTTTTATTTGAGATAACTGAATAAATTTCAACAGTAATATCTACAACGATAATTATAAACTAAATTACAGCAGCAACGTCTACAGCGATGATACAGATAAAACTGAAAATAGGAAGTACATCGTTATTACTAAGAAGAAAGCTGATAGCTAAGAGCAAACAGTTGCTTAAATAATGCTTATAATAATATATCCCAACGCACCCACCGCTAACACCCGTATATTTTAATGATAATTCTGATGATAATAGCGATGAAAACGATGACCTGGATACCCATGACAATTATGCCCCACATCAAAACTATAATATTAATGATTATTATGTTAGTATTTTGACGAAGATGACAATCATCAGTTATTTGATATGCCGCCGCTTTGTTAATGTGGTGAAATCAAATGGCTTCCTTCTATAAGGAGTAAAATCTTATCTTCAAAAGCAAAAGCATTAACTTTAATTGCAGAGTGCACTAATTAAGTGAATTATTTCCTGAATTAGTTGCCATCAATAGACGAAACAGTAATTAACTATTCCACTGATTAGATTGATTTTATTCTAGGTGTTCCCCTTTTGTAGAAATACAACAGAATTAAAATCCTAATGAAGCCAGTATTAAATATCGCCGATCGACATCATTGAAAGTGAGAGTTAACCAAATTGATGTAATCTAACATATTAAATATTTGATGTCTATTAGCATTGGCTAATATTTTCTTAGCCTGCATCACTCGGAGGAAATAAATATAACCTTATATCTGCGGATATGTTAGAGAAAGACGGAGAGGCAGAGAGAGAGAGAGATTGTATGAATGTGTGTGTGTGCTCGCGCGCACCATGGCCCCCACTTAATCTGCAATAATGAGGGAAGGTAATCCATTTTCAGGATTTTGGAAGCAAAATGCTTACAGAAATAATGATATTTACGGAAACGATATCTTGGATTTGATATGAAAATGAGTTGGATTTTTGTTAACTAAGTTTTGAGAATTCTTCCGTTCAAATGAATGCACGAAATATTTGCGAAGTTGATAATATTTTGAGCATTTGTTTCTCTTGATAAGAAAATATACGCAATATGTCTTATTAACCCTTTTAAAACGGTTGACGTAAATTTAAGCACGCAATGGACATGCTTATACTCCCAGTCATGTAGGCTAAGAAAATATTAGCCAATGGTAATAGACATCAAATATGTAATATGTTAGATATGCCGTCTAATATTATATCAATTTGGTTAGCTCTTACTTTCAATGATGAGGATCGGTAATATTTCACACTGTCTTCATCAGGATTTTAATTTTGTTGTATTTCTACAAGAGGGAACACCTAAAATAAAATCAATCTAATCAGGATATCAGAATTGCGATAACTTTAAACACAGAGACTAAAATTTACGAAGACAACTGATAAGGAGTAATCCTGTTCTGTGAAAAAAGTCAAGTTTGATGACGGGGCGTGGAATCACGCAAACAACTAATTTCGCAAATGAAAAATAATGGATTTACGTGCAAACACAACCTCCAAAACAATGACAGTAACTTAAATCGTGCAAATGAGCCAGTGGTAACGATGAGAAAGGAAGAATAAAATATAACGTTTGAAGTGATGGGAGCAAAACTAGCAGGGTTTAGCAATAAAAAAGAGCGGAAGAGAAATATTGAGAGAGGGAGCGAAGAAAAAAAAGCGATAGAGAAGAAAAAATAGCGTAAGTGGCAACGACAAAGTAGGGAAGAATAAAATAAAATGGGATTGAGGGGAGGAGATCATTTCATTTTATTTAATTATGCACATTAATATAGGTACACTTACATTTCTAATGTACAATTTCTTTTTATCTTCTCATTAAATATTTACTCTCTCTCTCTCTCTCTCTCTCTCTCTCAGTGACCAATCTATCCTTTTCTCTTCTCTACAATTTCACTCATTTCCTCAAAGCCCCAGTATCTACAGAGTATACTATAACGAAACTACCTCTTCCTCCTCCCTTATTTTCTCCTTTGAGCAGCATAAATCGTTTATTTCCTTTGTTAGCTCGTTTCCACCATTCTTCCAATTTAGATTCCCCACTACCTCCATGTGTTAGTATCAAGTGACAACGTTTGGCTTCATAAGTTAATGCTGACACGGTTGACTGAAATTGTCTAGTGACGGTACCAAACAATCAATGCTCTGAATGTTTTCTGTCAAGTGTTTCTAGAGAATGAACATGTGATTAAGTTTAGAAACTTTTGTACGTTTCCCGCTACGTCTGTGCGTTAATGTCACATGACAGTATATTTTACGCTTTAAAATATTTAATTACGGTAATGAAATAATAATTTAACTTTTCGCAGTGTAATTTCAACCTCTATTTTCCCTATATTTCTACACGTGTGGAATAAAATAACTTTGTTTAATGTATGCGCGCGCGTGTGTGTATCTGTGTATGTGCGTGTGTAAGTGTGTGTGTGTGTGTACATACAGTCATCAGCTCCTCAACCCTAACCCTAACCCTAACCCTAACCCTAACCCTAACCCCTTACATTACTAATGCACAGCAGCACATCTGCTCACGAATGGGGCAGACGATCACCTGGAAATATTAAATTCGACCACATATATAGGCACACTCTGACGTATGTGACGTAAAGTCAAATTTAATACGTACAGCTTCTACACAGTCACAAACCCACAAACCCATACACACACACACACACACACACACACATCATTTTCACACATCTACATATCACGCACCCCATCACTTCTCTCCCTCCCACCAGCCTCACCATATCGTAGAAATGCATTCTCAGTTAATCCCTCCTCTTTCTTTCCATCAACACTCATGCAATAGATTTCTACATAGATTTCTACATAGCACCATTGAAATCAATATTCTCGCGATCGTGTTTGTATATTCTCTTTTTCTCTGTCACTCTCTCTATATCTCTCTATCCCTGTGTCTATCTCTCTGTCTCTGTCTCTCTATCTCTGTGTCTGGCTCTGTCTCTGTCTGCCTGTCTCTCTGTCTCTGTTACTCTCCCTGTCTGTTTCTCTCTCTCCCTCTCTCTCTCCCTCTCCCTCTCTCTCCCTCTCTCTCTCTCTCTCTCCCTCCCTCCCTCTCTATTCTATAGTGTTGGCATAGCTTCCAGTGTATGTAGGTCCAAACTCTCTCGTATCGGTGAATATATTCCTTCTTAGCCAGGACAGGGCAGTCAGAGACAATGGTTTCTTGTCCATCTTCACATATTCTGCAGTTACTTATGTTTCTTTATTATTATAATTGTTGTTGTTGTCGTCGTCGTCGTCGTCGTTGTTTTTGATGTTGGTTCTTCGTCTCGTTCCTCATATGCACGTACATGTGTATTCATCATCATTTTATTTATTGTATTCAATGCTAGAAAACGTGAAGCATGTCTTTGCCTGTGACTTTTGGCCCATCCTCTATGCATATATGAATATATGTTTGGTATATTCAGTGGGAAATAGCCGTTAGTTTGAAATATGGGCAATTAATATATACCCATACGTTAATAGTTTCAAAACTGGAAATTTTGTCGAAGGGATGAATCGATAAACTGGAACGCCGCTTTTGACTTGTGCTTTAATTCATCATCCTTAAATAGATTAAGGGGTATTTTGATCCGCGTCGGATTGGATGACAACATGTAAGCGGCCGGAAGTCATACTGTAAATCATTTTTCTGGATTGTTTAAAGTTGATGCCAACCCACCATAATTTAATAACACAACGATAACAGATGTCACTATTAGGCTCTCTCGGTGAGAAGAAATTTCTCTGTTTCCTATTATCAATATTTATTTTATCACGCAAACAGTGTTGTAGTACAGACGTCAAACTTAAGAGTTAAATGTCACATATATTAGTCTTAATTTGTCCAGTTGACTACAATTGTTGCTATGCACACATGCACACACGCGCGTACACACGCACACGCACACATACATACACAACTGCGTAAATACACAGTCGTTATGATAGCTTTATAACAGTAACATAAAATTAATTGGAGTAGTTGTGAAGACATATACGGTAAACAGTTGCGTGCCGAGGGTGCTTCTGTAATCCATCTCCGATTACAAGAATCGATATCTCATCACCCGTGCGAAGCAGCACTGTAGGTGCCACGGATCCTTTTGGAACTGTCACTGCCCACCCATCAATGCATGGCACGAAATACCTCACCCACTACGAAATGGGGTTTGTTGAATAAACTGGTAGGCCAGATATCTCTACCTTCCTCATTGCTCGTTTGAGCTGCTGCAATCGTTCCCTTTCTTCAGCCAACTTTTCACGAAAGAGATAAATGGCCAAATGCATGAAATAATAAAGTATAATGACGGAAGAAACACTGATCATAAGTAATGCAATTGAACTCTGACTGGAATCATCGATGGCTGAGGTGACTTACATCGATGTTGCTTCTAATCTAACTGAACAATGATAAGTCATTCCGGTCATGAATATGCAATTGTTCTCATGTTAGTTCTGATGTTATCCGTCTCATTTGAATATACTTGCCTATCTATCTATCTATCTATCTATCTACCTATCTATCTATCTATCTATCTATCTATCTATCTATCTATCTATCTATCTATCTATCTATCTACCTCTTTGTCAGTTTGTCTGTCTATCAAGCTATCTATCTATCTATCTATCTATCTACCTCTTTGTCAGTTTGTCTGTCTATCAAGCTATATAAACTCTCTCCCTTTGTCTCTCTGTCTCTTTCTCTCTTTCTCTCTCTCTCTCTCTCTCTCTCTCTCTCTCTCTCTCTCTCTCTCTCTCAACACACAAACACACATCTCTTAAATATATATTTTAGGAAATAGATTAAACCGACATGGCACAAAACATTGCGATATATACTGGGATATTAGAGTCGCCTGGAATGTTAACTGAAAGTGTATTTTCAAAATAACGGGAAAGTGGTATGAACAAGAACCAGAGGCTGTAAAAAAAAAAAAAACTAGAATTATTGACTCTTATGGAACTTCCAATAAAGATGACAAAATTGCTGTAAGAAGAAGACCAGATAAGATTTCAGTGGGAAAAAAATTATCACACAATGCAAGATCATAGACTTCGAAATCACCTATGATAATTTTGTCGATACAAGAGAAATTTTTTAAAAAATCTTTTAGAAATATCAGGATGCAGCCAGAGATCTAAAGCGACAGTGGGAGTCTGAGCTAGATCATATTCGTCTGGTAATTGGTGCATTTGGTTCAACATCCAACATTCTACCTAAAAGATTGAAATTGATAGGAATTGAGAATGACACTGTCGACTTCTGCAAAGGTACTCTCCTATATTTTACAAGAATGGTAAGGAATATTCTTTAGAAATGCATATATTTTTATATATACACGCTCATACAAACATGTATACATATATATATATATATATATATATATATATATATATATATATATACACACACACACTTATAACGTTGCATTAGTAATCTTTGGTATTTTCCTTCCAAGCTTAAATTGCTGCCCTTTTGGTTACTACTTATCAATTAAATTTCGGTAATAAAATTTATTTCCAAAATGAATATAAGCTCTATGCAACTGAAATATACTCCCAATTCTGAAATGAGTGAAAAAAGTCAAACACACCGAAATTTATACTCAGAAGATGAAGTATAACGATTCCCTCTAAAAGATATTTTGTTCTCAGTTTGAACATATTCTCTACTATAAATATTTAGTGGACTATATTAAACATTGTTAATATGAGTCCACAGAGTGCTTCCCACTCGTACATAATGAATAATAGCATTTATTACTATCGTTTAAAGTGAGCATTTACATTTATTTTTGTTGCTCAAGCCACCATTATATAATTCTTTATGCATGAATTAATTTTTTTTGTCTCCGCTAAAATGTTTTTATTTTAAATTGAATTTCTTTAAACAACCTCTTAACATTTTCCTCCATTCTCCTACGTGTAAAAAATAGCATTCGTTATATTAATAAGAATTTCAATAATAATAATAATAACTACAACAACGATATAGGAAAATACAATGATCTCTGTGACCTTGGCATTTTTCTTGTTTGACAAGTTAATGTCATGCACTAGTTATTGCAATGATTTCCTGCACTAAAACATCCATTATTTTCTGACATTTGAAACGATTATAATCTTCATAGTATTTTTCATCTTCATCTCCATCCTGTCTTTCTTTCCGTTGATCTCTTCCACATTATTTTTAGCATTTATTCGTTTAGTACGCTCTTTCCTCATTTCAAAATATTTCATATAATTCCTCAATATTTAAGACGTCTCTTTTCCGCCTCCTCTCTGTCATTTAAACACTCATATGCTAAAGGCGTAGTTCTTTATTTCAAGATGTGGTAGTTTCCTCCACAATTATCATAGAATCTCATTCACTTTTTGTCATTCCATTCACTCTCAGTTCCAGGATTTCATCTGTTTGCCAATATATTAAACGCAGTGCTACTTTTTTTACCTCAGGATCGTGTCAACCAAGAGGAGTAAAAAGATACTGTTTCTTCAGTTAGTACATCATTCAAATTAAATCTATTTTGTTCAAAAAAACATAACTGCTTCTGAAAATATATCATGTCAGCGTCAAGTTTAAAATGCAGCGAATAATTTACAAGTCATAGATAGCTATAGCTTTTTGTGAAACACTTAAGTAATCAAAATTCAATTTCAGAAATAAATTAGTGATCCTAATTTATCATCGAATGTACACTATGAGATACGATAGAAGAATATATCAGACATTGCACAATGCACGATATGATATCAGTAGCAAAACGTGTACAATATATTTTGACTTCGGTCATACGAACCGAATAACTCATTAACCGTAATTGATTTACAAAAACGCTATTAAATGTAATCTTCACATGCACATACTGATGTACAAGTATGTGCAGGCCTCTTAGCATCTATGCACATCCACATATCTATTAACAGTTGTATATAGGCCCATGCACACGCGCACACATATACAGAGGGAGATGTTTGTAAAAGTTTATCTCTATGTGTGAATAAGCATTTTGTCACAATAAATTACGTAGCATCGCTGTTGTGTTATCTTATTTGCATTGCCAGTATTCCTATGTTTGACACGTCGTTTAAATATAACGCATATTTAAGTCTTAAACTTTTCATTATATTACCATACAGCATGTAATAATTCTATATGCTGTAACGGACGAGAATAAATTTGATCTTATGCTATTCATAATATACTATTCTGGTCATAGTATATTATGAATAATAATAATAATAATAATAATAACAACAACAACAACAACAACAACAACAACAACAACAACAACAACAACAAAAACAACAACAACAACAACAACAACAACAACAACAACAACAACAACAACAAATATGTTGACAAGTGGTATCAGTGCCACCCAAAGTATAACTGAAGGATAAAACGTAACGATTCTTTGTGACTTTCTAGCACATATAGACAGAACCATCAAAGCTAATAAACCGGACATATTTGTGAAAGACCAAACCAAAGAATTCTATTTCTTTATCGACATGAGTATTTCTTGTGATCAAAATATCTCGGAAAAAGATTTTGAGAAGCTTAGAAAATATAAAGAACTGCACCTTGAATTCGAAAAAAAAAAAAAAATGAGGCCCCACAAGGCGGTTACCACACCAGAGATTGTAGGAGTTCTTGGAATGTTCGAGAAAGGAACAGAAAATTTTTTTTAGAATGATTCTAAGGGATCGATCCTTGCAAGAAGTTCAAAATACAGACTCAACTGGTACGTGACACTCTTTGAGAAGAGTATTTTCGCTGCGACAACGGTTACCACCCATGCAATTTTTTTCACATAGCTTCATTTATATTTGTTAGGATATTTTTCTTTCCAAGTCTAATCTGTTGTGTGCATTTGAGTAATAATGATGACGATGGTGATGATGATGATGATGATGATGATGATGATGATGATGATGATAAGGAGGAGAAGGAAGAGGTGGTCGACAAGGAGGATAACTAAATTCATACTGTAAATAAGAAATATAAATGGAACCGGAGACACAAGTAATGATATTGGTGCATAGTGATGATATTTCTAGAGTAGAAAAGTGTGAAACTGGGTCACTCTCTATAATAAGCTAATGTATGGAAGCTCTTAATTGAAGTGTTTCCTTGTAAATGAAAAATCGATGTTTATAATGTTTACCTAGACAAGGATCCTGTAAATGCATAAAGAAATATAAATATACACACAATATATATATATATATATATGTATATATATATATATATATATATATATATATATATATATATATATATATATATATATATATATATATATATATATATATATATATATATATGTGTGTGTGTATGTGTGTGTGTGTGTGTGTGTGTGTGTGTGTATATATATATATCCGTGTGTTTGTGTGTAAGTACGAGTTATATATATATATGTATATACATATACATACATAAATATACTTTAATATGCATGCATATATATACTTATACACATATATATATATAATATATATATATGCATATATACATACGTATATGTATATACTTACATGTATACGTATATACATATGCATATGTGGCCACACGACGTCACAAAACGTAAGCAATCTAAAATACGTAATACAAATACATGGAATACGAACTTTTTTGCGAACAACGAAAGAAACAAATGGAAAACTAGACAAACAACATAGAGGGACATTGCAAGTAAACCAGATAGATTGAAGAGCATTGTAGAAAATTCATTAAAACGACAGACCTCTCGGATTTTCAGAGAGGTCAAACTGTTGGTGCTCGTACGGCAGGCGCTAACGTAACGAAAACAGTCGAAATGTTTGGCGTATCAAGAAGTTCTGTCTCGAAAGCAATGACAGCTTTTGAGAAAGAGGGAAAAACCTCCTCGTCGAAACAAAATTCCGGAAGAAAACCAAAACTTTCAGATAGGGTCCACCGGGCTCTTACACGAATTGTTAGAAGAGATCACAAAACTACAGCTCCCAAAATTACTACAGGGCTTAATAACCACCTTCCAGAAGTCAGTTTCCACAAAAACTGTTTCCTGGGAGCTGCACAAAGCCGGATTTTAAGAGCGCTGCAAACAGAAAACCACTACTTTCAAAAACAAACGTTGCAAATCGTTTAGAGTGGAGTAAAAGCATACAGAATTGGTCCCTAGAACAGTGGTGGAAGAATGTTCTTTTCTGTGATGAGTCATACTTTACTTTAGTTCCGACCACCGGCCGAGTATATGTGTGGAGACAACCTAAAGAAGTATTTGACCCAGATTGCCTTCTTCCAACTATTAAACATAGAGTAGGATCTGTGATGATCTGGGCGGCTATATCTTGGAAATCCGGTGGTACAATGGTTTCTCCTCATGGTAGAATTAACAGTTAAGACTATTTAGGCATTTTATCTGATTAAATTCTTCCTATGGTGGCGGAACTGTTTCTGGAGGGAAATGCTATCTTCAGGATGATAATGCACCAATTCACACATCTAAAGTTGTTACTGAATGGCACGAAGAACATTCTAGTGAAGTTGACGATCTTCTTTGTCCACCACAGTCCCCAGATTTCAATATTATTGAACATTTATGGAGCATTTTAGAAAAACAAGTAAGGAGTCAATATTCTCCGCCATCATCACTAAAAGAACTGGAGACTGTTTTAGCTGAAGAATGGACAAAAATTGCTTTGGAAACAATTGAAACTTTGTACGAGTCCATAACTCGTAGAATTCTAGCTGTAATTAATGCCAAATTGGTTCTACCCCAAATTAAAATAAATTTGTTTGGAATTTTAAGGTGTTTCCATTATTTTGTCAAACCCTGTACATAAACGCTGTTTGACGATACATTAGGTACAGTTATTTCTAAACAGCTTTGGTAGAATAATGGTTAAAAAGTATAGAAAATATGGCTCTTAATGATTGAATCTCTTAATCAGTGAAACTTGTTTCTACGACAGGTTTAGTAAGTATGTTAGCATTCATGACCAAACCCAAACTAGGTGGTTGCAAGATGAAAGTTGCAATGACGTAGATGTAGAAGTGCATATATGCATATATGCATATATGCATGTATGCATATCTGCATGATAATGTAACTGCTTCCAAGTAAATTAACTGAAACAGCAAATATTTATTCTCGAAATATTTGTATTTCCAGTTTAAACTAGGTTTTTAGCAAGTCTCTTTCTTTTGGTTTGAAATAGCTTCAAGGTTGCACTTCGCTATCTCATGCGGAAAGCTATTTCTGCCTGCGGCCCAAAATATACAGGGGGAAATAATAATAAAACCTTTATTGGTATCGTACAGTCTCAAATTTATATGACAGGGTATCATATTTGGAGAATTTTGTATCACTTAAGTGTCCCTAGGTTTAAATGCGGGATACTAAGTCGTATTGAGTAGAAAATAGGACAAATTTTCATGTTTGCTATATATATATATATATATAGAGAGAGAGAGAGAGAGAGAGACGTTTTACTCCCAGAATAATCCTCATTCAAAAAGGGTATAATACGTGTATGTAGAGAAAATGTTGACTGGTATACAGGGGTGAGATTGACAGAATTTCACTTCTATTAATATAGATATGTCATTAATGTGTTCCTTCGTCTTTCAGCCTTAGTTTGAACTGGTTTCTTCTGTTTCTCCCTCTCAAACCCGTGTCACTCTATAACCTCTTTCTCTGTCACTCCATCTCTCTTTCTATTTCTCCCTCCTCTCTCACTGTGCTGGTATTAATTTCAGCTATGTATATATAAATAAATCCTAGCCATTAAGATATACTCAGCATTATTTTTTTCAAGTAAATGTGGTGAGCTGGGTATTATTCTGTACGTCAGAGAGAACGCTTAGCCGCATTTCGTCCGCCATCATATGTTGAGTTCAAGTTCCACCCGAGCACTGCTATTAGTGTAATCGAATTGTCACCCCTTCCAATGTTGCTAGCCTTGTGCAAAAATTTGAAACCACCGTTTCTTCACGTAGAAATAATGCTTTATATTTCCAAACCCTACATTCTCTCAAAATACTGGCACTTGATCCACAAGAATAATTGTAATGGATTACTTTTAAAGATTACAAAATACTTTGCCATAATTAAATTGCTACATTAAGAGTGTTATACACGAACCAAAACATTTTCCACCTATAAAAGTATACAGTGGACTTTTCATCCTAATTGCTGTTCCTTCTTTTCTCTACATAATATCTTAATTATATTCAGTTTCTAAGTATATATTAGTTTCTACGCAGACTTAAAGACATTTTGTATATTGTTTTTTATCTTCTTACAATCGCCTATTCAATGAAAGAGTTTGGTTTTCTCTTATCGGATTTCACAATTTTAGGCTTATTAATGTTTATCGTTAAATCCCAAAGCATGATTATTTCAACTAAGATTATATAAAATGCTTTGTATATATTCTTAAACAATTATACTCATATACTCATGTATAAATGATATGTTTTGAAATTTCCAAGTATAAAAACTGGAGAGAGTAAGCCTCTACTGATAGTGGGTCTATACATTAAGTAGATTTAAATTCATACACCATATTACAAATAACAGCGAAATACACGTTTTAGCTAAGCAGTTTATTCAAGCATAGGGATACAAAGACATGTCTGTGTTTGTGCATGTAAATATGTATGTGTGTATGTTTGTCTCCATATTTGTCTGCATGTGTGTGCGATGGTGAGTGAATATATGCAGATGTGTATAACCTAACCATTAAGAAATTCGCTACGAAATAACAAGCTACGGGATCGACCCCAATGCATGGCACCTTGGACAAAATTCCATCTTTATTGCCACGGACCGACACATGCATTCTGAGATACATTACGACAACACATCATACGTTCAGCTCTATATTTAAGAGATGAGGAATTATGTACATTATTTACATTATTTACATTTGACGAATATTTGTCCTCATCTTGTTTGTTGTTAACACAATGTTTCAGCTGATATACCCTCAAGCCTTGAGGAAATTTAGAACCTGGGGTCTCATTCCAAAGTATTTAAGGATGTTTATTATTATTATTATTATTATTATTATTATTATTATTATTATTATTATTATTATTCAGGTCACTTCCTGGAATCGAACTCGGAATATTGCGGTTAGTAGCCCGCGTTCTTAACTACTACGCCATATGACCGTGGGCACATCGAAAAATACCTTAGGAATGAGAACCCAGGTTGGAAATTTCCCCAAGACACCTGATAAAGGCTGGAGTGTATATCAACCGAAACGTTGTGTTAACAACAAACAAGATGAGGACAAATATCTGTCAAATGTTAATAATGTAAATAATGTACATAATTCCTCATCTCTTAAATATAGAGCTGAACGTATGATGTGTTGTACTAAAAATTAAAAATAGAAAGACACGCCACACTTTGTGGCTGTTTATGACCGAAAAATCATTTTATAGTTTACGTGTCAATGGTATGTGCACCACGTTTCGTGTTAATACAGCAATTTATTTTGTTGCCTCAACATATTGAATCCCAATTGCCAGACGTCAGAAATCCACAATGAGATGTGTGTATATTCATTTTCTGACATTTATATTTAAAGATACAGACACAAACACACAAACACACATTCATACGTATATACAAATATATGTGTGTGTATGTGTGTTTGTTTGTGTGTGCGCGTGTGAGTGTGTGTACATATATGTGTATACATACATATGTGTGTGTGCGGGCGCCTTGTATTGCGTTCAGGTGTTGTGCTCGGATAGTGCATTATGCTGGCACACTATAAGGAGTAACGCGCACGATCGACAACCATTCTGGTTTATACCACATGGCATTACTTTGGCAAACTACGGGGAAAATGTGGCTAAACGTATGAACGGAAAGCGAGATAATTCGTTCGCCAAAAGCTTAACTAACTTCCGTTAAACTGACGTCATACGTATACTGTGAGAATGTTGTTGATGCAGATTATCCTCCTTTCCCTAGCATTTGTTCGCCATTATTGATCGTATTTTCTCATGTATTGGACGGGTTATATATACCTGAGCGATTGTTGGATTGCATATGGTATGCCGTGTAACGGTGCGTCTGAATATCGCATTTTACGAACGTGAAACGTGAAGTAGTTGACTCGTAGGCCTTAGAAATATATGCGTGTATGAGTGCGTGCGAATATGTGTGCGTACGTATGTGAGTGTTTATGATTGTGTGTGCGTGTGTGTGTGTGTGCGCGCGCGTGAATGTGTATTGGTGTGTGCATACTTTCATGTGAATGTGCGTATTTTTACTTAAATGTTACCACGAAGAACTTTTTGACGTCTACATGTGCTTCCATATTTTCAGGTAGGTAATCGGAAAACTACTTTAAAAATAGCATATACGCCTGCATAGCGATACAAGCATTACAAGCGTTTATAATTACTATTTATTTATCATTTTTGCATTTATTACGTTTCGTAAATTGCAACACTACACAGACAACTTATATCAGAAGAAACTTGAAGATAAAATTCCAGACGTGTTCACAACTACGCACAAAATATGTGAACAAACTCTTTTTAATTTCCAATTTCTTCTTATTGATTATTTTTTTTCTGATTTCATAATTTTTTGCTTCGAATTTTTAGTAATTCATGAGATGGACACATTAAAACCAGTAATATTTCAAAGAAGTCACTTAATGTATCAAATATATAACAAAAATTCTTTAAACATACCTTCATGCTGTTTCTACCTTTACATTTAAACATTAACCTTTGATCTGTGTGGATTCGTAACCCTTTTTTTCATCTATCCATCTATCTATCTATCTATCTACCTATCTATCTATATATCTATCTATCTATATATCTATCTATCTATCTATATAAATATATATGTGTGTGTGAGTGTGTGTGTGCGTGTGTTTGTGTTTGTGTTTGTTTCCCACCAAGAAATGATTCCTCATAAAATATTTAGTAACAGCATTTTACGTGCATTTCATTAACAAAATGTAGTATTGGATATTTAATGCAAAACGCATAATCAAACTTCATTGTGAAGTCTTTAGAGACGTATATCCATTATACTTCTACTTCTATCAGAAGGATCCATCATAGTGATAGCACGTGAGTGGTAAGATGAAAACCAGTATAAAAGACATATCATAGAGGGAAAGAGAAAGAAGGCAATTGTTCTAAAAAGGTAAAAAAATGAAATGAGTTTACAAATGTCTGAATGTATTATATACACATGTAGGAACCCTAAAGTTCCTAACTTATTGTAAGAACTAATAAGAAAATACAAAAATAGTCGTGTATTTCATGATGTATACAAACACACACATACTCAGATATCGATATATTTCCATGTATGTATAAGTTCACTTTCACACCATAGTTTCACACACGCTCATCCGTGTTTGTATACAAATAAAATTAGTAGACATGTATATATTTTTTGTGTATATTCCTCTATGATGTGTACTTTTCTGTCTGCGTTCGCTTGTGCTTTTCTTTTTTGTATATATTTATGTATATCTTTATCCGTGTATGTGCTTTATGTGCGTGTGTGTTAAGTGTGCAAATGTGTATGTTTATGCTCTTGTGCGTGAAGTTGAATGCACCAAAGTGGGTCTATATAATTAAGTTGCCTTGCGATATTGTGTTCGTCTTAGAACCACTGAATTTCTTACCCGGGTAGAATATACTTTGCAATGATTTAGCTATTATCAACAAAAAATAAACAGGAAAATAAGAAACAACAACACAAATATTTTCATAGTCAGCTTCATAGTGTGAAAATTATCTGCATGCATTCTACTCATCATCATTGTATATTATTAATATGTATAAAACCAGAAAGCCTTATTTCTATCCGAGGTATTCAAAAACAACCTCCATCCATGTATCTGAAAGAATAGATTACCGTCTTTATGAAAGCGGGGATGTAATTGAAAACTCATTTGATGCATCACTGAAGACCTCCGTTATTTCCATATTTTTTTATTTTATATTTCTTGTCTAACTTTGCTGATAAAGGATATGATTAATATATTGTATATATTCTGCATAAACGCATTAATTGAAACTTTCATTTATTTATTTATTAATAATTTTCCAGAAATAGTTATTTGGTCTACTTAACAGCCTGTATGAAAATATTTGAAGGAGTGATTTACGTAAGTTATCAACCTACTCTAAGCTCTGCGACACTAGATTTAAGAGCTACTTGTTACAAACGTAGTTCGGCACTTGATCCGAACCATGTTGGTCTTGTTCAACTAGTAATGCTACTAACAAAGGTGGGATAAAAAAAAAATTAATGCTATAATTATTTTTAGAAAATTTTAAATTGACTATGTTTCGAAATTTTTTAAATGGAAAAAGTTTAGAATTTCAGCAATATAAAAAGGTGGGGCCCAGTTAGAATTTGCTTGAGTTCGAATAGCCCATCCACCTCAAACTGTCCATCAATAAAGTTTGTTTAAGGATGATGAACACGATAGATATGTTTCCAAATGTGAATGATTCAAAGCCCAAAGAATGTTGGAATCAGAATATATCGCTCAATCAACATGCATTCGCCAGTTCGGGTGAGCATGTTGAACTACCGTTAGTCATTGAGATGTAAGAAACGTGCCTAGAGTAGAAAAGAATATTATTTGGGGAAATAAACGTCCATTGCTGCGCAGAGGAGTTGCAATCGAACCACTTCACAATTGCTTTATATCCAATATCTAAGGGAAAGGAGAGTAGCTATCCGAATCTGTAATCCATACCCAGATGCGTTCACAGGGACTGATCGTCGGGAGAGATGAAATGCAGTACGAGTACTCCTGATCAAAATACAATCAAGGATGTGTCATCGGTTTCTTGTCAGCTGTGCCACGAGAATCGGTTGCTATCTCTGTATGCTCTACCTTGTTGAATCCATGATGAATTTGCATAATTTATATGTATCGATTTTATTGGGATTCACTATATCTAGTGATTTGCGACTACGTGACAACTCATCGGAATGTATCAGAAGCAGAAATTGTCATTCGCAGAGTCGTACATGATATACCAAAGCGAAGAATAGTGGTCATGGCTGGAGAGTTTATTCTTTTACGTAAAGTTTGCTCAATCAGTAATATATAGGATACAACAACTGATGCATCTGCTGTATCATAACATACGACAGAGAAATGCTTCAAATAACATCTAAATGTTTTTAATTCACCGACACGGGAGCTTCTTACGGCGGAAGAAAATTAAAGATCTACTCTAATACAGCATACAATCGAAGTTACTGTTAGAAACCCAGGTATAGAGATGAATGAGACATGATTTGAAGATAGAAGAGTGGAAAAATAAATAGGGCCTGAAACAAAAGTGAAATTAAAAATGAAAACACTCACAAATACACGTACACAGATATATACGCACACACAACAAATAAAACGCGCGCATATACATATATTCTCTTATTAGATACATAGATGTAGACCAAGAAATATGATGGGATTTAAAATATATACGAGTTTTAACCGCACCTGTATGAGAATGCCAATGTATCCATTGATTTCTCATACCTGAAAATGAATAAGTATTCTAGTAAACAAATACATTTTATAGTGTAAAACTCCATGCGCAATAAGGTGGTGGAGGTGAGTAGGCTTTCAGAAAACAATGGAAAATTTATAAGTGATTTAGCAGCAGCAATTATCTTTCAAGGAAATTGAAGTGAACGAATCGCCGTCGTCAATTGAAATATGCCATAATATATGACAGACTAGAAATATAGTGCCATGCTAGACAACGACGAAATGAAGGAAAGTGAGTAGTAGTAGTAGTAGTTGTAGTAGTAGCAGTAGTAGTAGTAGTAGTAGTAGTAGTAGTAGTAGTAGTAGTAGTAGTAGTAGCAGTAGCAGTAGCAGTAAACACGATACGCCATTATTTTGTGAGGAATGCAGGTGCAAATATTTTAATATAATTATAGATTTTAATAACAAATAAGTAAACGACTACATGTGAGGATGTGTATATATCTATATATATTAATTTTTTCATGTATGTAATTTATATACATATATACATGAATATGCATGCGCATTTATATGTGTGTATGTATAAATATATATATATATATATATATATATATATATATATATATATATATATATATATATATATATATATATATATGTATATACCTATATATATATATATATATACACACACATATATATATATATATATATATATATATATATATATATATATATATATGTGTGTGTGTGTATATATATATATATATATATAGGTATATACATATATATATTTATATATATATATATATATATATATATATATATATATATATATATATATATATATATACATGTAGTGAGAGAGAGAAATACTTACATTCATACATACATATATACCTGAATGTATATATTTGTACGCATGTGAATACGCTTCATTCTATTCAAGTGATATAAGTGTTTGTGACTTTTTTGTATTTAGTAATTATTCAATGCTTACGTAATCATGTATAGCTACACATATCTGCATACACAAGGATATGTACATATATATATATATATATATATATATATATATATGTGCTTTCTTCGAAATGAGTGTGCGAATATATATGTGCATATATACAAACATACATACAATAATATATATAGATATATGTACACACATACACACACAGACACACAGACACACACACGTATATATATCGGCATTCACATACACTGCTCCAAACCACACACTGTTGCACTCGCCGGCGTACGGACATATCTATAGGCATGGACGTGTGTGTGTGTGAGTGTTTGCCCATCTAATCCATTCCATTATGCTTGTTTGAAAGATCTGAGAATGGCTCCTTTACATTAGTTATTAGCATATATTTAAGAAAATATAGAAACACATATTGTAATTGCTCTTGTGCGAACAGAAGTGCTTAACTATTTCGACACACTTCCTAAATTTTTTGCATTTCCTCCGTATAATGGTTAACTTCGCTCCTGTTAACCATTGAGGCATTGTTTCGGCAGGTAACTCATTACTCCTGGGCAACACGTTAAGTTTTAGCTCTTCAGCGTTAAAGCAGAGCATCACACAGGTTGATGTCCCAGGTAAGAGGCACCCGAGCTGGTGCTACGCAAATGTCACTCTGGTTGGTGTCACGTGTAAAGCAACCGTGCTACTGCCGCCTATGAAGCACCCAATACAATCTGTAAAGTGGTTGGCGTTAGAAATGGTATCTGCTGAGACAAACGATGCCTTAACAGACAATTGGAGCCTGATGCAGTCTCTGGTTTCCCAACTTCTGCCAAAACCGTTCAACTCATGCCAGTAGGGCAAATAGACGTTAAATGATGACGATAATGATGATGATGATGATGATGATGATGGTAGAAAGGATTATTATTATTATTATTATTATTATTATTATTATTATTATTATTATTAGATAATAATAATAAAATAATAAAAGATAAACAGCGCATGACCTTAAAGGTGGGGCCCAGTTAGAATTTGCTTGAGTTCGAATAGCCCATCCACCTCAAACTGTCCATCAATAAAGTTTGTTTAAGGATGATGAACACAATAGATATGTTTCCAAATGTGAATGATTCAAAGCCCAAAGAATTCCTCAACACAGTACTATGGTGTTCCGCACTATTTCTGCTTGTGATCAGTGATGCGCACATCGGCGGCCACTGAGGGATATATTCAACTGGTTATGATCAAGCAACTGAAAAGCAAGTGTGTGGTATTGAGTAAAATATTTGCCGTAGGCCATCGGTTATATTACTACGATACATGATGTATACGATACCACTTCGATTCAGATAAGATCAGAAGCCATGAGAATCAGTACCTGTTACTGCATCAGGACATTTATTAGTATTATTATATTTTTTACTTTTGCTTTGTATTTCTACAAGTTGACACCAAGTCTCACCCAGAGACCTCAAGAGACAACGAGCTCCAAGTTCAAGTCCGTATTATGCCTAGAGTGTCATATATTTGGTTTTGCACATAGTATTTTTCAAGAGAATGTTTAAGAAAGCATAAGAAAAAATATTGTTTGTTTTAAAATTTGAGATTACATAGACAGTATTTTAAGTAGCATATTGGCAGTTCCCATGAGCACTATCTTTTGAATTTCTGCCATTTTGGGGTGTCCTGGTATGTGAGCTAGGTAGCAATCAACGACATTTGCTATTATTCCTAAGGCACCTATGACAACAGGTATTGTTTTAATCTTCAGGTTCTACATTTTGCCACTTTCTATTTCAAGATCTTTATAATTGATCAGGTTTTGGTAGGCCTTCACAGAAACATTTACATCGATTGGGTCACTCATATCAATGAGGGGGAATGATTTTTGTCTGAAATGCTTCAATATAATGTCTGGCCTATTCGCATCTATCTTTCTGTCAGTTTGAACGGTAAAGTTCCAGAGGAGTGAGACGTGATGTTCGAATATCCAATACCATTATTATATGTAAGAAAGAAAGTATACGTTCTTGGGCCGGAATCATCTTTATATGTAGAAACCATAAATTAACGAGAGATATTCATCATATAAGTTACTTCATAATACGGAAATATATTTTGATAGAAATTAATTTTAGATTTCTTGAATTCTAAATAATGTCGTCGTACATGCATGCATTTAAGAGGCATGTATTATTGTGTACAGGAAAGAAGCAATCGAAATTGGTGAGAGAAATCTAGCACGTTGCTTACACGTTCACGGATTGATTGCGAAAAGGAAAATGGTGTTTGCTTCCAGGTTAAAACTAGAATTTAAAGAGATACAACTAAGTAGAGAATGTTTGCTGTCGTCTCTTACCTCTTCTGTTTTTATATAATTATTTCTAACAGAAACAAGATAAATCTGACGAATTATATTTGAGTAAATTCAGACTATTCTGTGACGGTTAATGTATGTTTCCTTCCTTGGATACTACTAATACTAAATATCTGCGTAGGAGTGTAACCACGTATTGAATTTGGATTTTATATATGGATGTATATATATGTGTGTGTGCGTGAGTGCGTGTGTATGTATGTGAGGATGGATAGATAGATAGATAGATAGATAGATAGATAGATAGATAGATAGATAGATAGATAGATAGATATGTCACTGTGTATATTACTTCGATACTGACCGATACACCATCCAGTGAAGTGTTACACGCGGAAATAGAATCAGCAATTTTCGGAAAAGGTATTTTTAAAAACAATCTCAATTATTTTTACTTAGCTAATGCTGCTTTGGTCTCGCATAACTGAGATTTTTTTCTTAGTGGCTGTAATCATGTATTTACTATTGTGTATAAAGTCTCTTTTGCTATAAAATATATAATATTTTCTACTATAAAAGTTTTGTGGAAATACCATTTGGTCCTCCACGACCAATATATTGCATTTGCAATACAACTTCCAATCGTCTGCCTATGTCTGCATCTCGAACACCAGTATGAAAATCCAATAAAATATATTGTTTCAAATGATTTTCCCAGGGCCTCAAATGTATTCTGGATAATAACACACTCGCTCCAATGAGTTGTTCAGTGCAACTTCACTAGCTTCAGTGCCAAATGCCATACATTAGATGTTGTCATTACAAAACTTCGATCGACTTATTTCTGTGTAATATATCAACAGCTAAAAGAAAATCTTTCATTGAGATACATATAACGCCTGAAATTTTTGTCGAATGTTTTCGATTTTTCCAGCAGGATAATCAGTTTTAGAAAGTAATTTTCTTAACATATTTTTAAATATCCTTCCTAGTTTTCTCCTGTAGAAGAAGATACTGAATTACAAAAGGATACAGATTAAAACCAATCGCTTTCTTCCTCTCTTTATCTTCAAGCTTACATAAAACCACGGTTAACCTGATCACAATAACAAATGCCCTCTCCTCGCCCTCTTCCTTTATTCCTTAGGCTCATGCTTAGAGTAGGTCCGTTCACTCGGACCATCTTTGCCATATCTCGAGATTGTAGATCAAACTGTAAAGTCTGAAGACAGACATTTTCCTCTTCGCCCAAGCTCTCATCAGCTTTTATTAAGTTTTATTCGAAAAAGGAGATTAAAGTAGTGCTAAAGGAAGTGCTAAATTTCAGCAAATTTGTTGAAATTTGGGTGAACGTGTCAAGGTTAGTCTGAGTGAACCAACCAATTATAAGTATTCACTTGTAAATAGAAGATAAGGAGAGGATACTTACGCTAGTTGCCAAGGTGATCGTAGATTTATGGGATTACCACGAGCAGCTCTAAAACGTCTCTGCCTTTCGGTGAGTTATTCATTTTTGAAATTTTAATTTTTACTCGCTCCTTAATGTAACCCCACGTGGTATAGTCCTGTAGTGTCTCCGATGCTTTCCCTGAACCCTCGACTGATAATAACGGCATCATTGCTGTTGTTATTTTTGTCGTTGTTGTTGTTGTTCTTGTTCTTGTTGTTGTGTCATACTTACGCAAACATTCAAAATCTGTTCCTACGTTGATTTGCGACATTTAAAGACACAAAATATATATTTTTCATATATTTTATCCAAAATCACATTATTGAATTTGAATATTGAGTAACGACATGACTCGTATAGGGTTTTGGAAAATTCATGTTTTCGTTTTGAAATTGTAGGCTTGTGTAATATCAAACTAGTCGAAAGGGGAACGTTTTGATAAAAATCAATCACACACCTTGGCTCTTAACGCTCTGGAAATATCGGTTTTTCTACAGACAAGGCAAAACCAGCATCTGCACTTATATGTGTGTGACTAAATTTTTGCACGAGTGTATATTTATGTATATTTATGTATATTTATGTGTCTTCTGCGAAATATAAACACACAGCTATGTGTTAGATGCTAAGTAATCATTATTCTTCTCGAGTGCTTTCGCTATCCCAATTTTAGGTCACCTCAGCATCTTCGGTATAAATTATCCAAAATAACTTTTTAGTGCTGTATTTAGAAATGTATGAGTTATAGTTAAGCTAGAAAAATATCATTAAACGGAGATATTTCCCTTGTCATGTTTGTAGAATGCAATGAGACAAGTAAAAATATATTGTTTCATAGCGAAGATAACATTTGCTTTATTGACAGGAAAAGAATTGTCAGAATAATACTTGTTTTAATATTTTGTATGATTTATTGTAAACAACGTATGATTTATATGTGTAAATAAACAAAATTATGCAGACCGAGATTCTTCCATGTAATCGTATTGAGTATGCTTTTAGTTAAATAACTTCCATTAGTGAAAATCTGGTAACAATAAAAACAGCGGTGAAATGTAGCTTCAAATTATAAAATTTATAAATATAATGCTGATGTTACTTTCAATTGTACATCAAATTCGAAACGAATTGATAATTAAAGCAATGACTTCGTATATATTTTAAATTGATGCCTTTCCATTCTCGTTAGTAATTGTTGCAAATTTAATTTCTCACCAGGCATGTAATGCATTTCAAGATACATATAGAGTTATGAAATCATTGAAAATACCTACAACACACCACTGCGCATGGTTTCTTCCAATTCATCAAACTTTTCACTAATATTTTAATAATAGATATTGCATTAGGAAAAGAAGGTTTTCTGAAGAATATCGTTAATAAATTCATTTTTATTAACGAATTATTTATATCGTGTATAAACGAGAGAGAAATTTAATTTGACTTGATTCGTTAATATAGAAGTCTGCGCGTGATATTTTCCTATCGTCGGAAAAGTTACGGATTTTCACCATTAAATGGCTAAATAAATTAATCTTTTTCAAAAATGAGGAGCAGCGATTAATGTTTCTTGGTATTCTTAAAGTTGGAAGATACACTACTTACTCCGTTCGTCTTGTGCAAATTTAATTTCGGTGAAAAGTAACAGATGAATGAATTCACGCTAATATGCCATTATTGCTTTACGTCTTCAATACCAACACGATTAAAAATTACTGCAACTTCACAGTCAAACATTGCGAGAGTTTTTTTTTTTTGGTACTGTACATCTGCAACACCTGCATAGTACCTGCAATGGAAATTAATGCTAATTGCTTATTTAATTCAGTTTAGTGGCCTTTGTAATTATTTGTACTTAGCGTTGAAAGATAATTGCTCTCTTGTGTTTTGTAATTTACTTTTCCTAGAAAGAAGACTTGTCGGTTTTTATTTATACTTGTTTATGAGGTAGGTATAATTAGCATCGACTTTCCCATCGAAACCGATGTATGGGCGTTCAGCTTTTTGCCGATTGACCTGCACTAATCATTTGTTCATAGTAATTAAAAGTTCGTGTCGCATGTTACTTCACTCTCTCCATCAAATTGGCGTTGTCTGAAAAGATGCACGGTGTCCCACTCATCAGGTGCCCATGTAATATATATATATATATATATATATATATATATATATATATATATATATATATATATATATATATATATATATATATATGTATGTATATATATATATATATATATATATATATATATATATATATATATATATATATATATATATATATATATAACGCGAGGACGTGGAATAAGCACAGTGTAATTTGATGGTCATGAAAGGAAAGAAAAGAAAGGGGATTTAACGTTTTGAGCGGTGCTCTTCGTCAGGAATATAGGAAAAGTCCAAAGAAGGGAAGACAGAGAAAGAGAATCACCAACAATGCACACGTGGTCACACACACACACACACACACACACACAAACACACACACACACACACACACACACACACACACACATATATATATATATATATATATATAAATATACATTCATTTATTATTTTTTTCATTTACTTGTTTCAGTCATTTGACAGTGTCCATTATGGAGCATCGTCTTGAAGTGTTTTTAGTCGAACAAATCGACCCCGGGATCTATTTCTTAAGTCTAATACTTATTCTGTCCGTCAATTTTGCCGAAACGCTAGGTCACGAGACGTAAACTCACCAACACCCGTTGGGAGGTGGTGATGGTGGGGAGAAACATAAACACACACACATATAAATATACATATATATATATATATATATATATATATATATATATATATATATATATATATATATACGACGGGCGTCTTTCAATTTCCGTCCATCAAATCCATTCACATGGCTTTGGTCGGCCCAAGCCTATAGTAAATGACACTCGCCCAAGATGCCACTCCGTGGGACTGAACCTAGAACTATGTGGCTGGGAAACAAGCTCTTTATCACACAGCGATACCAGCGCCTCTGATGCTTCTTACCACACAGCCACGCCTGCGTCTATACGTAGATGTATATATATATATATATATATATATATATATATATATATATATATATATATATATATATATGTATGTATGTATATATTGAGAGAGAGAGAGAGAGAAAGAAAGAGAGATACATACATACATACATACATACATGCATATATGTATGTACACGCACAAAAACACCCACATTTATGCAAAACGTCATTTGTTTTATTGCGGTATTATAACTATAAATTATCAATATTATTGTATGAGCTAATTATCGCTGTTATGAACGTTTTGAAAATTTTCATAAATTGTGTTTAGTATTCTGCACTCCAGGGAAAATCACCTTTCACATGTACAAACATCTTCAGGAAGCGATTTCTCTAGGTCTTTTAAATTCATTATTATCAACTCTTTTCTAAAGATTAAACAAAAATTTGTAATCTTGATAATGTTGAAAGTTTATCGTGTTTAGGTCTTGACATAACTAATGTTGTCACTATGCAACTTTTTCCGTTACCTATGATCAACTCGGATTTGTAATGTCATATTGTTGAAGTTGATTTTCTTTACCGCATGCATCTTAAATTTATGCATGCAAAATTTATTTATATAAATTTCTTTGTGCAGTTTATTATATTCTCTTACGGAACTTTACCATTAGTCGGTAAACTAAATCAACCAATTCCTCCTTCCTTGTTTACCGTTTGGTTGTCGAACATAAACGATGTAATTGTTTATGGTTGTCCAGGAATATTTTATGAAGTTACTTTACAAGCACATTGGCAGTATAATACTCATGTATTTTTGTTTTTCATGTATAACATATTTTGACGAATATAAAAATCAAATATTGATAATCATAAATTATCAGTGAATGCACAAAAGTATTGTTGCTTTATTGTATTTTGCATTCAGAAAAGATTAATCTAATGTGCATAAGACATTCTTCCCAAACTTTACTTTCCTTTGTATGTACTGTAGTTCATCTAGATTATTTATTCCTAAGTATTTTTTAAATGTCTGTAGCAATGCCTTTAGCTTTATCTTTTCATCTTATATATATCAAGAGTTTTCTGAATCTTGTTAATTTTTCTCTCTTCAAGCTTGTCTTTGTGTATTTGTTCTCTTCATAATCTCATATAAAATCTTTATTAAAATTGTTTAGTCCATGTACCCAAGATTCACGTAAAGCATAACTGTTCAATGATTCCTGGCAATCAATCTATGCAATGGTCAGCAAATTCTTCTCATTCTTGAAGTTTTGACTTTGAAATTATTTAACATGAATCAATATTTATGTCCATATATTGTTACTAGCTTGGTGGAAATAAGTTTTACTCAATTCTCTATTAAATTACCCAGAGTGATTTTTAACTTCGAGTCATTTTCTGTTTTGATTCATTGGCAGTTAACACGCGAATCTTGAGTGTTGAGTGTCTCATAAATGGTTTAACTTATTAACGCCAACAAATGAATAATAAGCTGAACTGCTTCTCGATTGAAGTAAGGGTCCAATGCACATAGTGGCATACATTCCAAAAATTGTTGCCAGATCGAGACATTAAAGCCTGGAAGCAAAGTCACAGAAAACATTACTAAAGAGCATATAAATTAATATTCTTCAAAATTATCGGCGTTCTTTTTCTTTATAACCTTTAGTGTATTTGAATATTTACACGTAATCAATTTTCCAATCGAATCAAGACGAGATAAACGTAGACAAAATATGTTTCGCATTTGCTCCTACCTACTTTGCTATTTTTCTTTCTTCTAGTAAAATAAAATGCATGTCAACCGAACCATTATATTTTGCATAAAATTAAAAAAACAAACCAAAAGCAAACTATTTTTCAAATTGTTTAAAGACAGAAAATATCACTTTCCTGATGGATCTTATCCTAGAGAGGAGGAAAAGCTAACTAACATGTCTCTCTTTTTACGGAACGTCAATATTTTCAATCTCTCGCTCAATTAGCATCTTAAAATAAGTTCTCCCCCCTACATACACACAAAAACGGGAGAAATCAATCTAGATTTAAGCCTTACGCGAAAATGTACTGTATTTTTATAACCAAGTATTCAGATAAAAGAACTAAGGCTGCATTACTGAAACGTGGTTCTCCCTACACATTTAATCACAAGTTTTGAGACCAAACAATACGAACTTAAATGTCAGGAATATCAATTACATTGCTGAATAAAGTCTTGTTGTCACCTTCCTATATTACTATGAGCAACTAGTTAAGGTATGGATATCTAGAGACAACATGGAGTCCAGAAAGGTCAAGAAGAGTAACTCCACTTTCTTTCTTAATAAACACCATTGAGCAGCTGCTGTATATAGTAACCACAAATTAAACCAGCACCTTAATGGAGCCTAATTACCTTTCCTTGATTTGCCTATGAACATCCCAAAATGAATTAGAAGGCATGAAATAAATTTAAATATAACAATTGAGATTGCTATCTATGTAGTTTATGTGGTGATAATCGAGGGAAGAAATGTCATAACAAATTCTATTATAGTTTTATAAGCATTTCACATGGAGGTTCTATGCTATTTCGTCCCACCCTCCAGTAAAATATATACACCAGTTGTCACTTAAATCTTCCTGTCCCAATCAACAAGACTGGTCAACCGCTGTATAAAATGCTTGTAGCTTTCGTGTTAGTGGATAATATAATTTGGATATGAGTTATTTTAAAGGCTCCTCACTAATTGTTAAATAATATGCTTTTATACACAACGCAAACTAACTGAGAAGATTCGAAACCAAGATTTTGTTTTTTCAAATCTATTGAGGCTCTCTGGTTTTTCACTTTCTTTTTTCTTTTCGTTTGTGTTTTGGTTCTTCTTATTTACGCTGTGTTTTTGCATAAAATAGACATATTTTAATATCTTAACAATAATTTGCACACAAACCTTGTCAAAATCGTATATATTGCTTTGGATTAATGTATATTTTTCCTTTAACATGCATATTTTGGATCGCATAAAATATACTAATGATATTGATTTTGTACTGAAAATATCAAGTACTGTAGTGGAAAAGAATAAAATTGTGTGGGTTTTATTACCTTTCAAAGGGAACTAGCAACGTGAATAATGTTATGCAAGTTCTTGTGTCTATAATCATGGAAACATCAACTTAAGTTTGTTGTGTATACTTCAGCGATTATTCTCTGACGATTCAATGACAGGCAACAATTTATAGTTCAAGATTTTATAAGCATTTCTAGGTCTACTAAACTTACACGTTCCCTTGTGGCCACACATCATCATACGATATAATTTCAGATCACATATTTGAAAAGACTAAATGCTGCTTGTTAATCTTGCACACTGATTGATTTGGAAAGCAGGGACAGCTGAATATATGTCCATATAAGAAGATACTTCAACAAGGGAAAACATTGGCCATTTCTGTGTGTCAGATTATTTCGTTCAAACATCACTTGATATGTTACGAGGGAGAAAATATCAACTAAAAATAAAATATTCTGAAAGACGGAAGGGGATTCAATATTATCATACGATCACATATCCGTTTAGACTTTCCAGTTATTTCTAGAACCCGTATTCGCCTATCAACGACATGTCAACACTCTATAGCACACCATTCATATTTCTATATCGTTCACAGCATATATGAGTATATACGGACATGGACACACAGAAATGTGTTCACATACACGTGCTAATACTCTCTCACACAAATACAGTTGGCGAGTGTATGTCAGTGTATTATCTGTGTAGTTGCCAAAACTTATGACTTCGATTGAATGCAAATATGCTTACTTATAACATTTCAGAAATAACTTGTTAGACACTTGTGCATTTGATATTCCGTCGTATACTTGAGGTCATGTTCTCGTCTTTTCCATAAAACCTGATGTAGTGTATAATTAGCACAAAGTCGTTTATTTCGAGCAGTAAGGTTAGGGCTAAACGTGATGGAAAAAGACACAGCTATGGCACTTGGCAATGCACAGCTCATGACAAAATGAAAGAAAAATTATGAACACGTTTACATTCATTTGCATATACCGGCAACGAAACATCCTAAATATTGGGGAGATTGGAGAACATTACTGATCTTTGTAGAGAGTTCGTTATTAGAGAGGTTTCATTTTGATTATTTAATTTTAAAAGATTGTAAAACTAATTCTTTCCGCTATTTAATTCTATTCGACTGTAATAGTAGCCATTATATGTTGGATATGTGTCGCAATATTTTGTTATTGAATAAGCGTTTGAGGAGTTCGCTTCAGTTTCTCAGTTCGATCGAAACTGAGAATGTGTCAACAGTAAACGAAGCCAAGATGCAATCATTGGAAGGATAAAGTTGTAATTACTAGCATCGAAACGGCACAGATGTAGAAAATAGGATTTATGCTGCAATATGCTATGTGTCAAATCTATCTGAATTCCAATCTCTTTGGCGTCAATTTCTCTTTTTCCTATTTCAACTCGTCAGGATTTCTACTTGATTTTCTCTTGTACACGACGAAGGGTAATTTACAATCGTTCTACTTTAACCTTTGAAATTTCATTCTATGAGAAAGCCCTACTGCCTTCTTCGTGGTTCCACTTCTGACGGTTCCTTTGCACTATGAGCTCTTTCCTGTTCTGGCATTATTTTTTCCACCTCTTAGTGCTCAAATTCCCATGTCCTAAACATCCGTGACACACTACGCCAAGAATCTCTTGCTCGTTTCCAGTATGTCTTTCCTTCCTTCACACCTGACCTTTCTTCGTTTCGTTCAAACCACCGAGGGAAGTTTAAGAAGACAATCAGATGATGAATATTGTGACATTCAATTATTTGACTTCCTCAAGATATGTATTTATTCCTCTTGAATGCACTTACTCTTCTAAAGATTGTTAGATCAGACGCTAACATATATTCACTCCAACTACCATAACTTGTTTCAACTGTCATAACACCTTGAAATTTGAAACACCTGCATCGTGGAATCAGACGTACGTATATGGATGTATGGTTGTGGTAAGGTGCAATAATCAGTGTATTATAATTAACTTATTATAATTGACACCGCTATGGCTGACGTAATTGCCTTCCGATTGGGTACATTTCTTGGAGATTACATGGTACGGTCAGTAGGGAAAATTCCAAAGCCGGGTTATTCCCAGTAACTATAAATTATTGGAAGAAACAATATTGATCTCACAGACGCAATTCTCTAATGATATGGCAAAATTATAGTATCGATTTTTTGGTGGGTAGACACCATTTATTGAATTTTTGATAGTTTGAGTTTTATATTTAAAATTAGAATACGAAAGAAAGATCTTAATCATAATTATTCCCTTCAGTAATCAGAAGGGAATTTTCATAGATAGATGTACATTAAGTTTGCTTGGAATATTCTTTAACTCTTTAAATAATGATACATGGGATGGAACATTAGATACATTTTTGAAGGAACTATCACCACACGACATTTTAGCGACGGGAAATTCGAAAATAATAGTAAATAATCCAATTAATGATAACTGAAAAACAGACAAGAGCTATATTGCGTTAGTACCTATTTAATGTGGGCAAATTTGATATTATTAAGAACATTATGGTCGAAACAATCAAACCTAGCTTTGTAACGATGAAGTAGTGTCTCTTAAAATGACTAATGTTCCATTATTTGCCTTGTACACTAAAGGACAAGAAGGCTAATTTTATTCCAGTAGCATTTGCACAGAAATACACTATTCAGTTTAAATCGTCCTGAATTTGAACTGCGAATCATTTTGTTCTTTGCTGAAGCATACCTACTAAGCAACTATCGCAGACCTGCTATTAATATTATCCAAACCCAACATGATTCCTCTCAATAAACTCAATTAAATATGTGGTGATTATTCTAAAGATTATTTAATAAATATATTGACCAAAGCTGTCAGAAGGCATTTCAGACTATTTAGAAAAATACCTATCAATTATGTGCTTAATAAATTTGGAACAAGAGAGCAATATCATTGAATATCTCGCCGATATATGGACTATAATGTTTAATTAGATGGAATCAATATATATTTGTACAAATAGATATTTAAAAATATCGGACAAACATAGAGCACTGACAACAAATTTAATTTGCTCTTAGTTCCATGTTTAAATCCCATGAATATCGATATTTTTCCTGTCTATACCTAACTTCCATAAAATATGTACAGCTAAATTTATAGTAAATAGTCAATCGTTACTGACTGATTTGAAACATATTTATGACGCCGCATCTTCGTAACAAACAAGTCATTTAAGTAATTTATCCTATCAGTAGTAACATCCCAGAGACCATGATTATTCACGGTTTTCGTTGGAGCAATAATCTGGAAAGAAATATGAAACTTATCTTTCTGAGCTCATATAAGAAACCAATACTTTTAACTCCTCTAAAGTGACTATTAAAGAACAGTGTTGATATATATATATATATATATATATATATATATATATAAGTTTCACAATTGTGTTTATATCATGACACCTTTGGGAATAGTCTAAGCTTTGACCTAATTCATTTGGTTAACGTAAAATTTTAAAATCAAGACAAAGTGTAAAGTTCTATGTTTTGTTCAAATGATATTAGAAATTATTCAACACTTGACATGATTGCAAGTTACATTTAACGCATAGCTTTCACTCACACGCGCTTTATATTATACACAATTTTATTTATCTCTATACGTTCCTTTTCACTTCATATTGAAATTAAAGTTTTATATTCTGGACAACTCCTGATATATGTTTCACAGTATATTTAAATCTATTCGTATTTTGAATTTCGAATTCCTTTGCTTTAAGTTATATATCACTACCTAAGAATTATTATGTCTTCGATTTCTCCATGTGATTCAAAGCATATCTGTAAGTTTAATCTTATTAATGCTTTCTCGTATGGAAAGCTGTGCAAACAATATTTAATCTATTGTAAACATAACTTCATTTTATGTATGGAGATGTTATTTACAGATCATTCAGCAAACATAACGGGTGTTTATTATCTAGCAGGGCTTCCAATTGTGATTTAGCTTTTGATGTGATTCTATGATATTAATAATTCATAAAACCAAAATATTCCCCACTTCCCACTCAAGCATTCTAAGTATATTAACAACCGAACAAAAAAAAATGAATACTATCGGTAAATAATAATGGAAAAATGTGAATTTGCCCTTCTGCAAAACATCTTGCAACTCAATGCATCTAATTTCCGGCAAGTTCAACAGCAACTTAAAAACGATAAAAAGATTTTTGCTAATCCCGCTGATATGCAAATTGCCTCCAAAATTCCGATTCTGAATAATCCATTATATTTTGTTTAGATTAAGACGGAGTGGGTTGTTAAGAAAATAGGGGTTAGAAACATATACGAAATGAGTCACAACAGCCGCCACATCACGAAGCCCTAATTTTTGTTTCTCCTTCAACTGCAGTTAGTACTACAATGAATACTTTTATATATATATATATATATATATATATATATATATATATATTAGATGCTTTAATGTTTGTTAGTTTCCCTTACATATTTCCCATGGATTCCAATAGTTTTCGAAGTACGGTAGACGATATATTGGTGGATGGGGTGTTCTTACGGTGAAAGCTGATAAGCGTGATTACGTCGATAACTGTATTGTTTAAATAATCTAAAAACAGCAACGAGTCATAAAGAAAGAAGCGATAAAACAGGGAGAACATTTTACGCAGTATTTTATTTTTATCAAGCTAAAACAATGCATCTTCCATTGTCGAGAGACAAAGGAACACGTAGAATAACTGGGACTTCAAACGACAGCCAATGATAATAAAATTTCATCCTCTATTTTAATTTAAACATCATCTATTATATGTATATATATATATATATATATATATATATATATATATATATATATATATATATATATATATATATTTATATATAAAATATTATAGTAATTATATAATTTATATTATATAGCAGAAGGATGCTGATCGATATATGTTTTTAATCTGTCACATTTCTATAGAGCTTTATGTAATTTCATTTATTAATTTGAGTATTCATCTTAAATAAATCGAAGCTTAAAACTGACAGTGGCAAAATTGAAATTGTTTGTTGTCTGTATCGATGATTTGATGGTAGGACTGAAGTCATTTTTAGAAGACATTCGGTTTCGCAAGCGTAGAGAATAAAGAACTGTATGAATATATCTAAACCGGTGTATGTGTGTGTGTTCTACACATTTTCGATATGTTTAAGTGCCCAGGACAGTTGTTGTGCGTATTATGTTTATTAAAGCACGCAATAGCTTTGTGGTATGTGTATATTCATGGAGGGTAAATTACTGTGAGCAGAATAAAGACAATAGGAAACAAACAGAACAGATGAATTATGCTAGGTCTTCACTTGATGACTATTTGAAGGTTAATCAAAATTTTTTGAAGTAGAAATAATTTAATAAGAATTTCTCTTGTATGGAATTTAATGTACCCTTATTGATGTTTGTTGTCCAAATGCATGCCACAGGCCAGTCAGTATTATTTCTGTTCGCTCATTTTCTTTTCCTGCGTGTTTGTGTGTGTAAGTGCGTTGTTCTTGCGACTTCGTTTATAGAAGATCAGATTATATCTGCTTCACACAAATTTCTCGCTTTCTACCCCCTCTCTCTTTCTCCTTTTCTTTATCTCTCCCGCCCCCTTTCTCTTTCTCTCTCTCTCTCTCTCTCTCTTTCTCTTAGTGTTTATCATTTCTTAATATTCATGCCTTTTTGTATTACTTTTACACGACAGCCATGTACCACGTCAAAGCAAGTGTCTCTCTCTGCTTTTATGTTATCTGATATATTCAGAAAATTATTAATATTACAGTAAGATAATCGCTAATGCTGTTACACTGAATCATATTATATGACTCGCTATTTTTATCTTCATGTGATATCTATCCAGCATGTTATATGCACTCTTATGTGCAAACCTTCTCTCATGTGCTACTCTGATACCCACATATGTAAGCACCAGGAAAGTAAATATATTTTTAAAGGCAATAAATCTTACGTATTGATTAGATTATTTCTGGTACACAAAAGCAGATATATCCATGGAAGCTAGAGAAACTGAAATGATTGTTTTTTTTTTTAACATCTCTACTTAGAAGAAATGAACACATCTCAAGCAGAAATTACACATAAGGAACGAGAAATTATCCTCAATGCATGTTCCTCGTCGGAGAGTGTGAAGTTCTTAATCACTGACATATTTGCAGCAAATTACAATCGGAAAACTTTGATTGCATAAACATAAAAACCATGGAACATTTAGCATCTCACTTTTAGGTAAATGGCGTAGCCGTACAAAAGATTTTGTGCTTGACAATTAAATACAAAATACTCAGACTATTGCAAGCATCTAATTAAATGCGAATAAACAACTAAATTAACAAATAAATATACAAAATTCAAACGTTAAGGTTAACCATTTTCAATATAGAATAATTCAAGTATTATACAAGTTGGTATTATTATTTTTCTCTCCATTTTACTATTTTTTATGACAAAAAGTAAAATAAAATATTTGAAAGTAAAGAATAACAAAGAAATAGAAATACAGATATCTTGTGGAGAATCTAATGAATATATTTAATAGTTTTTAATTACGTTTTCAAGTTATTGAAAAAGAAGTAAAACTACATTTCGTAAATAGTATTTATTGTTTCGTTAACTTTCCTACATTAATATTGCTATATTCATATTAATCTGATATCTTCATTTAAATCGTAACAGAATAATTCTTTTAAGAAATAAAAATCAATGAAACGAGCTGTAATATAGAAAATTTCATAAATAATCAACATATGAAAGAAACCACCATTGTGTAACTTCGATAATTAAGAATGCACGAGGTGAACCTAATTCACGATTTAGATAATAATCAAATCTGAAATTATTTGGGCATTAATTCCTTCCTATGTTTCTAAGATGGTACATCGTTTGCTTAGCGGCTGATCGTGAGAAAATATTTTTCAGAGAAAACAATAACTCTCTCCTCGAGTGCGCCGTGTCGCGTTTGATTGCTGGTTTGAATGACTTTGCAAGGTAGTGATATATATATGTATATATATATATATATATATATATTATATATGTGTGTATGTATGTATGCATATACGTATACGTTAATATCGAAGTTAGAAGACGACTCAGCATTGCATTGATGAATAAATATTCCAGAGCGCACGAGATTTTGGAATGAGCAAATAAATATTATTATGCATTCATTAAGATTCATGAATTCATAAATATACACACGTGTATGCAACCATGCATAATATAGGCACGCATATGCATTGGCTCACAGAGCAGCACCCGCATTCCGCTTTTGCAAATACGCACTTAACAGTTCGTGTTAGCACGGTCGATCTCGTGTGGTTTTGTTGTGTTTTATTCCAAGATGAAGACGAGCAACAAAGTTCCACTTGGAAGGCATAATAATTACTGGTATTTGTCACGGCATAAAACAAATGGTAGCCTTCTTAAGCCCTTCCTCTCTCTATATATATATGACGTAGGCAATACGCAATAATTTTCTTCTTTTTTAAGCCCCTGCTTTCTTCAATGAATAGCTTCAAAAAGCATCGAACTGATAGACTCATACATTATTGCATGGAATTTGGTAATATTCAGTTCAAAATTAAACCATTCAATCTATAAACAGTAGACTATTGCGTCGACAACTGGAATACCTCAATACTGCATAGTTCAAACATCTAGGAGTTAAAGAGGAAATGGAGGACTAATTACCACGGGAAATGTAGTGGGAGACATTAAGGAGTTGGATCCAACAATTTGTATCATGTAAGCAGTGCTCACAACTGGAATTAAATGTAAGTCATATCACTTCCACATAAAAGTAATTTTCGGAATAAATTCAGTCGGTTCTGTCATCCATCTAAAAGTCTCCTGTGAAATTAATTCTGTATAAACACCACCAGTTGGTTTATTAGATTGACAGACATTCATTACTGATAAATATAGGAAGACATGTCATTATTGATTGCTTTCCATTAATATTAGCGGCAAGATAATATGTTTGCAATTTATTGATATCATACCGTGAATTGTTAGGATAAAATAAATTACAGCAAATCTATTATAGAAGCAATATCCTGGTATTACGATTTGATAGATATAAATCATGGCAACTTATCATCTTCATCAAATTGCAATATCATTTATAGAAGACAGAAAGATGGATTTTAACTCAAATGTAAGTGTATTCATATGTATACTAAATATTAGTAAATACGTGTTAACTAAAGCCGTATGAAGCTTCTAGTAATTAACTGGTATGGAGTTAGAATAATACTGTTATTCATATTGTTGAGTGGCATAATATGCAATATTACAGAATAATTGACAAAATGTCAGTTTATCTTTCCTTCCATCTCTAGATGGATTGATTCACTTTTTAAATTTGTTTTCCATCGAAATACGCGCGCACGCACACATATGTGTATAATCAATCTTACCTGAGTGTATATATGTTTACACGTTCTCTTTGTTTTGTATATATAAGTATAGATGCAAGAAGACTTTGCAGAATCGGTCGTATTTATAGTGCACAATAATGTTCTGGCGTTGATGCTGCAGGCTTTAATTGCCTTGTAGACTGAGGCTGACGTTTACGTGTTGTGATTTCGGGTTATATTCCAGGTTGCTACGATGGTTTAGATTGCAGTTCCAGTGTGGCTTCAATTAGCGATGCAGATTAAAAATGGGACGTGGACAGCATTTCAGGTGTTGGTTAAAGATGGAGTTGTGGATGGAGTGAATCTGAAACCGAATTTGCAGTGTAGACTGGTATTGTTTGGGAATATTATATCTGAATGTTCTGGAATAAATATCCTGTACCGGGAGAAATGGTTCAAACGGGGACAATCCTGAAATTTGTACGCGTATAGAAAACTATTCATCTTAACTGCCTTTTCGGTCTTCACTGATCAATAAAAAGACATTGTTTTGCTTTGCTTTCCTCCCACATTAGACCAATATATCACACTTACCTCCAAAGCAAGGCTATTGCTAAATTGAAGTTTTTCTCCGTTGAAGATACTTGAATATTGAACTAATGTTTATCGGCGAGTGGCTGTGTGGTATGTAGCTTGCTTACCAACCAGTGGTTCCGTGTTCAGTCTCATAGCGTGACACCTTGGGCAAGTGTCTTCTACTATAGCCACGGGCCAACCAAAGACTTGTGAGTGGATTTGGTAGCCGGAAATTTAAAAAAAGCCCGTCGTAATATATATATATATATATATATATATATATATATATATATATATATATATTAATAATAATAAAGGAGTTACGACGCAAAAACGTATATATTCAATTTTTAAAGTTTTAGCAAAAAGTTTTAGATGTGAAAGAGGAGCTAGCTTTTGATGGAGTTCCTCTATATGTCTCCATTGAAGTCTAATGTTGGGTCCTTACCTATTAGATGATAAAGTTCTATATTTAAGAGATGAGGAATTATGTACATTATTTACATAATTCCTTATCTCTAAATATAGAACTGTAGATATAGCATGGCTTGTAATATGATAATTAGACGGGTGTTTGTGCCTGGGTGATAAATGTATACTCCTGTGTCAAAGAATATTGTTTCGAGCCGAAAATGCCAATGATTGATATCTTACATTCTGGTTTTGAGACCTCTAACACGAAGGGGATAATGCCTGTTGCTTCTCTCTGACTAATAGTAATTGTTAGTTTTGTTACTTGAAAATATGTTGGAAATTCATCTACTGCTACGAAGATTTCATCCTTTTCAAATGTCGTCACATCAATTTTAAAACATTTTATATAGACGTTACACAACACTTCCACAACTCGCGGTTAATGTCTTGTGGACGATGTTTTAAATGATTTACTACATCAGACTCTCTATTGGATGTATTTTTCATTTTCTCTTCTATATATTTTCCTACGCTATCCATCTCAAATCATATTCGTCCTTTGGCTTCGATCTGTTATAGTTATTCTATGTTCTTTTGTTTATTTTACATTTAACACAAAATATGTATTTTTCTGTTTGTTTTTGAATTCGACCCCAACAATAGATTTCTCGACATTTCCCGTGCTATATATTTATTGGATCTTTCTGCTTATCCACTATATTTTATGCTTCAAATCGTCTTTATCTCAGGTAAGAATGATGCTGTTCTAATGTCTTTATCCTCTCGCCTACGCACATAATCACAATCTCCCTCCCACTCTCTCTTTTTCTTCATTTTCACACTCTTATTTCCTTTCAAAACATCTCATTCTCCTCTGTATCTACACCTCTCCCTGGTAACAAATTTCTTTCTTTATTATATATTTGTTTCTTTAATCTTGATTATATTTTATTCTGGCTTTACTTCAGCCATTGTTTTAAACTCAACAAACGAGCCTATAAGTATTGTACATCTTTATCAAATCAGAAAATGCCGTATTATTCAGCTTGATATCACTCGATCATTATGTTTATATTGTGTTCACCAGCATCCACTCGATACATCCAAAAGATAAAATCGATTTGGAAGATGTGAAAACCACCTCACCAACCACAAACAGTTATTAGTCTATTGGTAAAGTGATACTCACTGCAGCAATTAATACCATTGTATGTTTCCAAACAACAACTTCGGGCAGATAACGTTAAGTAATACAGGGAAAAATGGACTGAAAGTTTCCCCCTTCAACTTGTCTCTGTCTCGCTTTCTCTTTCCCTCCCTATGTATATAAGTGTGTGTATGTGAATTATGTATATATTTACGCCTATAATTGCATATATATATATATATATGTGTGTGTGTGTGTGTGTGTGTGTGTGTGTGTGTGTGTGTATGTACATATATATATATATGCATATACATATATATGCACCCACATATCTACATATATACATACATACATACACATATATATTTTTTTCTATTAATACACTGAATGGTGTTAATGCAGCATCCAGTGATTCAAGCTGAAACTTTCCAATTATCCATCTGAAGATTCAATAACAGTGGCATAAGGATGGAGATATCAAAGAAGATTTTGCATTGCAAGAATTCACAAAAAGGCAAAGGGTTAATTCGATGGGCGTAATCATTTAGGGATCATAATGATCATTACATTACTTTGTGTTAGATTCTTTGCAAATTGCTGGGAGCTTTTGATTTGTAAATACTTATGCACTTATACAATAGAAGATATGAAAATAACGTCATTATGCAGTAACACAATAGTTAATTGGTATTATTCCTAAGGTTATAAATACTCAAATAAGTATATGCACAAATACACACTTTCATAAATATCGGGTAAAATATACACGTAATGAGTTCTATATTGTTGCTGCTAAAATTGTATTGTAACAATTGGTTTGAAGTATATGTCAATTCAATCGCGTACGTGATCTACGGAATTCATCCAACAATAGAAAGCTTTGCCTCCATGGGTATATACAAATGTACACATGCATGCATATATATATATATATATATATATATATATATATATATATATATATATATGTTCAGGATCGTATGAATGTGTATTTACCTGTCGATATAGGTTGGAATATGCAAATTCACCAAAAATATGTAACAAGAAATAGTGTAGGTTGAATAATAATTAGGAGGCAACATGCTGTGTATAATATAATGTTCAAAATATACAATGCCTCTAAAATCATGTGTAGTGGAACATGTCGTGATTGCCATTGAGCCAGTGTTGGCATTGCAGTGAATATGGAGGATGCGCTTTCGCTTCAAAGGAACAGCAAGGGACCTCCAAGTATGGCTGGTATCAATGGGAAATTATGGGAATTACTTCCATCACAAAAAAAATCACTTATACGTTTTGACGACAAGTTTATGATATCGTTTTAGCTGCAGTTTGCACTTTTAATATTTGTGGAAACAATTGCTGTAAAATACGTGCTGTCATATACAGGACTTACTGTTTCTATTTATCTTGTACTGTGTTTATGAAGTGGGATGGGTAAATTGAACGATTATACTGTGAATCGTATGAGGACGCACCATTTTGTTGTTGTGTCTATACGAGGTGAATTGTGGTTTGAAATGGAGAAAGGTATGTAGTTGAAAAGATCCAGAATAGTTGAACTGGAATTCTGTTAGGTGAGGGTTGAAATGCGTTTAATGTTAAATAGTTTAAACTTTGAATGTTTGCCTGTTTATATTGGATGGGTGATAGACGAGATATAGATTCTTTGTAGGAGGTATCCATGGAAGATAGTGTGATTAGTAGTCTGAAATAATTGGAGCAGATCTAATACATATAGGAATAAGAATCTACATGTAGTTAGCTACGAAAGCGCAGCTTTGGTCCATGTATGTGCCTTTTATGAACAATCAATAGGTTTCATATCGCAGAGAGGATACATTCACTTATAAAGACTTACCAGTGACTGGTGTAATGTCACCGCACTTCCTTCTGTATAATATCGAAATCATCAGTGTGTATATGGATGATAACTTTGATAATAGCTTTGATTGAAAGGCAAAGTCGATCACGGTGGTATTTGAACTCAGAACATAAGATCGGAAGAATTGCCGCTAGACGTAATTAATTTGTTCTGCCAGTTCGCTGCCATACAGCATAAAATAGTATTGGTTTCAAACTTTCGCACAAAGCCAGTCCTTTCAGTGGAGCGGGGAGGTGATTTTATCGATTCCGTTATTCAACTGGTACTTATTTTATTAACACTGAAGAGATGAAAGGCAAAATCGATCTCGGCAGATTTTGAACTCGGAAAGTAAAGATGGCTGAAATGCCGCTAAATGTTTTGCCCGGTGTACTAAGGATTCTGCCAGTTCGCTGCTTTACAGAATCAAATAATGTTAATGGGGTTGCTTAATTGAAAATTTGAGTCAGGCACTTAGTTGCAGTAAGCTCTGTATTATGGATTATACGGCAAATTGTTGAACCAGGTTTTGTTTACAAAATATATATCCTCTCTTCAAATTCATACTAAATTATATTCAATATCAAATTAATATTGAGTTGATACTGAACAAACACAAAACCTTCTTTGTAATGTGTAAGTGACAGGTTTGTCTATTGGAAAACATTCATGAAGCCAAACTTGAGGAATTGCGAAATTGTAACTCTTTCATCCTTAGGAACAATATTTTTTCTTATTCTATTGAAAATAACCGATTATCATAGCAATAATAGTTAAGGTTAAAACATTTTCGTATTTCTGAACGGTGGATTCCTCTGACGAAGGGTTGTTACCGAAAATTTGCAAACAATAATAAAGACCGTAACTGGATAGTCCAAGTATATTTAGTGAATATCATAAAACGATAATACTGAGAAAGTAATACGGTTTCATACAAATGGTGTTTCACGCACGCACGCAAATACACGCACTCACATATGTATTAAACGTACCATAAATAAGAATCTCATGGCTACAATAATATTATTCTAGGCTGCAATGTCGATGCACAGTTGCAGCGTTGATACTCTGTTTCCTGTTCCACATATCCCTTTACAATAACAATTCATTCTCCCATGTTGATTATGCCTACCTCATAAATAAGTACAATTAAACGTCTGCAGCTTTTCTTTCTGTGAAATACAAGTGGCTAATTAACTTGCTGCACTATCTATGAATATTTACAGAAGCAACGAAACGACATTAGATATCACAATTCGCATAATGTTCCAATACAGGTTATGTGAAGAATTTTAAGTTAAAGACTATCATAGAAAATACCTCTCAATGTCTAACTACATAATTGTATAATCAGAATTCTAATAATACTGTGGAAAATTTGCCTTTCATTTTGTTGGAATCGAAGGCATAACTCACCAATTCACTTCGATTCATTCGTCGGAAATTCAGTAAATTAGCAACTGCCTGGTAAAAGGTAACATGAAGCAGTGGAATATTTATGAATTTTAATAGAATGAATACAAATTAATTTGGGTTATTTCTCGTAACAATGTAATTTATTTAAACATTGAACGATGAACATCCATTGCATCTACGATGGCAGGATAATGTTATATTATCACTTGTTTAGAATTTATTTTAACTAATCAACTAAAATTACATTTCCATGTAGTTTATATACAATATTAATGATGCGTTTATAAAAATGATTGAATTAACAATATCTTCCAGAATACCTTTTTTAACCTTTCCAATATCTTTTATTGACATAATTACTGAACATTTTGGTGAATTAGAAGAAACCATGCGCATTGAACTGTTGTAGGTATTTTCAATGATTCCTTAATTTCAGATTTAGGTTAAAATGCATTAAATATATGGGGAAGAATCAAATTCAAAAATAGAATTCTCACGAGAATGAAAAGGTAGGGATTCAACATAATTACATTGTTTTTGATTTAATTGTCAATTCATTTCTAATTTGATTGTACATTCAAAATTATCATCAATGTCATGTGAATAAATATTAAAAGTTACATGGAGCCGCAATTTTCATTGATAACATGTTTCCAGTAACGGAAGTTATTAAGCTTAATACAGTCTGAAAAGTGTTATGTGGCGTAATATAGGAGACATTAGCTCACGCTCCCCATCAAATCCACGTTGTCTGAACAGGTGCACTGTGTGCCACGCGTAGGGTGGCACACAGAGCACATGAGTTGAAGTGTTTTATTCAACATGAAAACGCAACATCCGGTCTAGGAACTGAAACCACAATATCACTATCATGTGTCCAACTGCCAAACCACTAACCCTTGCACCCTCACAAAATTTATATATGTATATATATATATATATATATATATATATATATATATGTGTGTGTGTGTGTGTGTGTGTGTGTGTGTGTGTGTGTGTGTGTGTGTTTGTGTGTGTGTGTGTGTGTGTTTGTGTGTGTGTGTGTGTGTGCGTGCGTGTGTGTGTGTGTGCGTGCGTGTTTGTGTGTGTGTGTGTCAACGAGTTATATTTACTAAGAAGTGGATAAGTCGATGTTTTTCCCCGAAGGAAAAGAAAGGAGAGAAAGAAAAAACGTGTGTACAAATATATGGAACAAGAATCGATTGAAGAACCTATTCCAGCTACAAACCACAGAAGTTCTGAATGGACAAGGTTGATTGAAGAATTCGATAAAGAGAAAGGCTAATAAAATTCGCTAAGATAGCAAAAATAGAATGTGTTCAAAAGTGGACCCCCTTCGTGCTGGGTGAGTGCAGTAAGCTTGCACAAAGCCGTATGAGAAGCAGGTCCCTTTGTGAGATGAGAGATAATGCATGGGATGTCAGCCGAGTTGACGAAAAGGTTATATTGTTACATCTCTAAGAGGTTGTCTGAAAGAAATATAATTACAGTATTTTGTGAGATTTCTCTATACAGGCTTTCAAAGAGACTTGATGTAATCGTAGTAAACAGAAATAGTAAACATAGTAAGATCATTTACTTCAAGCATTACTCTGGAAATCTTAATATAACAAAATATAATTTAATAAACTCTGGACTTCATACTGTCATATATTTTTTTCCACCTGTTTATTCACTCATTCTTCTTTGTACTCTACAAATCTCTCTCTCAATTCATTGCTGATATTTTAGCTACAGTTGAAAATCATTGCTCGCTATGCACAAAAAATTCTCCATCGCACAGAAAAATAACGAACTTCTACAGTGAATTATAGACTGCTACAACTAAAGCGTGTAAGATGGATTGCAGGGAATCTTCAGAGAGAATGATTAAAATCAAAATGAGAATCCACATTATAAATAAACGAAAACAACAAAGAATAATCAAATATATTCAATAAAACTAGCCTCTAAGTTAAATGTTGTGACGATATTTAAAGATAAATGCAAGAAAGTAATGCAATAGAAATAAAGCAATAAATAAATGAATGATTAAAACACTATAATTCATTCAAAATACTTATAAAAGCTGAAAAATATATAGGAAAATATTTTTCTAAATCACTTTACCAAGAAATTATGAATATGCCAATATTATACGTTGAGGAACTGGGAAGAAGTTCAGATCGATAGACAATTTTCTGTGGTCCAGCAAATCCTTCTCTTGAAAGTAGAAGCTGACGTTAGAACAACAATATCATCAACGAACATAAAAACACACATGCAATGAAAAATGTGAATCTCAATATTACTGGGATAATTCAACTTAGCTATGGTGTGTCTCAAGAAACAGGACTGTAAGTGGATATGGCATAAAATGTTCACGTTTAGAAATAACTAAACCCAAGATATAACATGTGAAGATCCATATAAAATAAATATGTAATGTACACAAGCACGCGCACACATGCATACACATGCTTAAACATAGAAAACAATGGCAGTTACCCACTGAATATTAAATCGCAATGAAAGCATATATGAAACAAAACAAAAAATTAACGGAAGCTACACAAAAAATAGAAAAATCAAATTAATGCGCCAACGGCATTATAGGTAAATTTATGCGTAGATTATTATATTTAATTAAATATATACTCGCTAAAACTCAGACGAAATCCCAAATCAAAGGTGAATCGGTTTAAGAAAAAATACGTTTAAAAATATATTTGTGAGCTTTCAGAAATGTCAAATGCAAAATCCTGTCTTATATGTATATATATGGAACAAGCATTTGCTTTATATTCATTGGTTTACAAAAAAAAAAAAAAGAATAATAAACAAATAAATAAATAATTTTTTTTTTTAATGTGCAATGTAATTCAATGACCTTTATTTTAAACTGGGAAGCAGGAGCGACATAACAAATATTGCAGACTTGCCGTTAGTTTCTCCAACAACAAATATTGTTTCAAAATATAAATCCATCCCCCAAAGCACAAGAAAATATTATTTTTGGAAAGCTAAAGAATACCAAAGATACGAATGAATTGAATAATCACAGGTGATGTAATACAATATTTAGAGAACAAAGTAGAATCGAAGCCTAAAGCAATGCAGGGCTAAATAGCAAGCAATTTCGGCAGATTTACCTTTTAAATATAGAAAACGCTTTTATCAATGTGTAGATTTGTGACACAAAATCTAATTATATTCAGGAAAGAAATATTGCAATAGAACACAAACATATGAGAATTAACAAGATGGATGGAGCCTTCTATAACTAGAAACATAAAAGAAACTCTCCACTGTTGCAAAAAATAACAAAATATTCCAATAAACGACAATAGAAATCTAATAGAAACATCTACAATACATTTCATAATTATACTTTCTACTGTAGACACAAGGACTGAATTGTTTTGGTGGGGAGGTGCAAAATTATTAGATATGCCCCAGTGTTCAACGGGTGCTTATTTTATAGGTCCCAAAAGGATTAAAGGCAAAGTCAACTTCAGCGGAATTTGAACATAGAGGGCAAAACCGGAAGAAAGGCCGCTCAGCATTTTCTCTTGTGTACTAATGTTTCTGCTAGCTCGTTGCCATCATATTATTATTATTCTTATTACTATTATTACTATTATTACTATTATTATTATTATTGTTCAGTAGTTTTATTTTTATAACGTGCT